>NC_057800.1:44468908-44489585 GCF_018294505.1 Triticum aestivum
AGCTAAATGGGCCATGATGGGCCTTAGTGGAAAATAGAAGAGGCAGCCGTACATGGGCTGCGCGCCTCCCCCTTCCCCTAGTCCTATTAGGACTAGGAGAGGTGGCCGGCCCCCCCTCTCTCTTTTCCCCCTCCGCTAATCCTATTCCAACTAGGATTGGGGGGGAATCCTACTCCCAGAGGGAGTAGGACTCTCCTGGCGCGCCTCCTGTGGCCGGCCAGCCTCCCCCCCTCTAATCCTTTATATACTGAGGCAGAGGCACCCCAGAAACACACAAGTTGATCCACGTGATCTATTCCTTAGCCGTGTGCGGTGCCCCCAGCCACCATAGTCCTCGATAATACTGTAGCGGAGTTTAGGCGAAGCCCTGCTACTGTAGTACATCAAGATCGTCACCACGCCGTCGTGCTGACGGAACTCTTCCCCGACACTTTCCTGGATCGGAGTCCGGGGATCGTCATCGAGCTGAACGTGTGCTCGAACTCGGAGGTGCCGTAGTTTCGGTGCTTGAT
The DNA here is from genome assembly GCF_018294505.1 of Triticum aestivum. Lineage (NCBI taxonomy): Eukaryota > Viridiplantae > Streptophyta > Magnoliopsida > Poales > Poaceae > Triticum > Triticum aestivum. The sequence continues at coordinate 44,469,421 of NC_057800.1, forward strand.
CGGTTGGATCGTGAAGACGTACGACTACTTCCTCTACGTTGTGTCAACACTTCTGCAGTCGGTCTGCGTGGGTACGTAGACAGCACTCTCCCCTCTCATTGCTATGCATCACATGATCTTGCGTGTGCGTAGGAAATTTTTTGAAATTACTACGAAACCCAACACTCGGGTGGAGGTCTATTCCTTCGTTGACCTTGAGAGCTTGTCATGGGCTAAGTTGGGACTCCCCTGCAGGGATTGAACTTTCGAAAGCCGTGCCCGCGGTTATGGGCAAATGGGAATTTTTTAATGTCCGGTTGTAGACAACTTGAACCTTGGCTTAATTAAAATGAATCAACCGTGTGTGTTACCGTGATGGCCTCTTCTCGGAGGAGTCCCGGAAGTGGACACGGTGTTGGAGTAATGTTTGCGCAGGTTGTCCTTGTTGGGGAACGCAGTAATTTCAAAAAAATACCTACGTACACGCAAGATCATGGTGATGCATAGCAACGAGAGGGGAGAGTGTTGTCTACGTACCCACGCAGACCGACTGCGGAAGCGTTGACGCAACGTAGAGGAAGTAGTCGTACGTCTTCCCGATCCGACCGATCCAAGCACCGTTACTCCGGCACCTTCGAGTTCTTAGCACACGTATAGCTCGATGATGATCCCCGGGCTTCGATCCAGCAAAGCGTCGGGGAGGAGTTCCGTCAGCACGACGGCGTGGTGACGATCTTGATGTTCTACCGTCGCAGGGCTTCGCCTAAGCACCGCTACAATATGATCGAGGTGGAATATGGTGGCAGGGGGCACCGCACACGGCTAAGGAACGATCTCAAGGATCAACTTGTGTGTCTAGAGGTGCCCCCCCTGCCCCCGTATATAAAGGATCCAAGGGGGAGGGGGCGGCCGGCCAGGAGGAGGGCGCAGGAGGAGTCCTACTCCTACCGGGAGTAGGACTCCCCCCCCCCCCAATCCTAGTTGGAATAGGATTCCTCGAGGGGGAAAGAGAGGGAGGGGGGCCGGCCACCTCTCCTTGTCCTAATAGGACTAGGGGAGGGGGGAGGCGCGCGGCCCACCTTGGGCTGCCCCTTTCTCCTTTCCACTAAAGCCCACTAAGGCCCATTAGCTCCCGGGGGGTTCCGGTAACCTCCCGGTACTCCGGTAAAATCTCGATTTCACCCGGAACACTTCCGATATCCAAACATAGGCTTCCAATATATCAATCTTTATGGCTCGACCATTTCGAGACTCCTCGTCATGTCCGTGATCACATCCGGGACTCCGAACTAACTTCGGTACATCAAAATGCATAAACTCATAATAACTGTCATCGTAACGTTAAGCGTGCGGACCCTACGGTTCGAGAACAATGCAGACATGACTGAGACACATCTCCGGTCAATAACCAATAGCGGACCTGGATGCCCATATTGGCTCCTACATATTCTACGAAGATCTTTATCGGTCAGACCGCATAACAACATACGTTGTTCCCTTTGTCATTGGTATGTTACTTGCCCGAGATTCGATCGTCGGTATCCAATACCTAGTTCAATCTCGTTACCGGCAAGTCTCTTTACTCGTTCCATAATACATCATCTCACAACTAACATATTAGTTGTAATGCTTGCAAGGCTTATGTGATGTGCATTACCGAGAGGGCCCAGAGATACCTCTCCGACAATCGGAGTGACAAATCCTAATCTCGAAATACGCCAACCCAACATGTACCTTTGGAGACACCTGTAATGCTCCTTTATAATCACCCAGTTACGTTGTGATATTTGGTAGCACCCAAAGTGTTCCTCCGGCAAACGGGAGTTGCATAATCTCATAGTCATAGGAACATGTATAAGTCATGAAGAAAGCAATAGCAACATACTAAACGATCGGGTGCTAAGCTAATGGAATGGGTCATGTCAATCAGATCATTCAACTAATGATGTGACCTCGTTAATCAAATAACAACACTTTGTTCATGGTTAGGAAACATAACCATCTTTGATTAACGAGCTAGTCAAGTAGAGGCATACTAGTGACACTCTGTTTGTCTATGTATTCACACATGTATTATGTTTCCGGTTAATACAATTCTAGCATGAATAATAAACATTTATCATGATATAAGGAAATAAATAATAACTTTATTATTGCCTCTAGGGCATATTTCCTTCAGTCTCCCACTTGCACTAGAGTCAATAATCTAGATTATACAGTAATGATTCTAACACCCATGGAGCCTTGGTGCTGATCATGTTTTGCTCGTGGAAGAGGCTTAGTCAACGTATCTGTAACATTCAGATCCGTATGTATCTTGCAAATCTCTATGTCTCCCACCTGGACTAGATCCCGGATGGAATTGAAGTGTCTCTTGATGTGCTTGGTTCTCTTGTGAAATCTGGATTCCTTTGCCAAGGCTATTGCACCAGTATTGTCACAAAAGATTTTCATTGGACCTGATGCACTAGGTATGACACCTAGATCGGATATGAACTCCTTCATCCAGACTCCTTCGTTCGCTGCTTCCGAAGCAGCTATGTACTCCGCTTCACATGTAGATCCCGCTACGACGCTTTGTTTAGAACTGCACCAACTGACAGCTCCACCGTTTAATGTAAATACGTATCCGGTTTGCGATTTAGAATCGTCCGGATCAGTGTCAAAGCTCGCATCAACGTAACCTTTTACGATGAGCTCTTTGTCACCTCCATATACGAGAAACATATCCTTAGTCCTTTTCAGGTATTTCAGGATGTTCTTGACCGCTGTCCAGTGATCCACTCCTGGATTACTTTGGTACCTCCCTGTTAAACTTATAGCAAGGAACACATCAGGTCTGGTACAAAGCATTGCATACATGATAGAGCCTATGGCTGAAGCACAGGGAACATCTTTCATTTTCTCTCTATCTTCTGCAGTGGTCGGGCATTGAGTCTGACTCAACTTCACACCTTGTAACACAGGCAAGAACCCTTTGTTTGCTTGATCCATTTTGAATTTCTTCAAAATCTTGTCAAGGTATGTGCTTTGTGAAAGTCCAATTAAGCGTCTTGATCTATGTCTATAGATCTTTATTCCTAATATGTAAACAGCTTCACCAAGGTCTTTCATTGAAAAACTCTTATTCAAGTATCCCTTTATGCTATCCAGAAATTCTATATCATTTCCAATTAGTAATATGTCATCCACATATAATATCAGAAATGCTACAGAGCTCCCACTCACTTTCTTGTAAATACAGGCTTCTCCGAAAGTCTGTATAAAACCAAATGCTTTGATCACACTATCAAAGTGTTTATTCCAACTCCGAGAGGCTTGCACCAGTCCATAAATAGATCGTTGGAGCTTGCACACTTTGTTAGCTCCTTTTGGATCGACAAAACCTTCTAGTTGCATCATATACAACTCTTCTTCCAGAAATCCATTCAGGAATGCAGTTTTGACATCCATTTGCCAAATTTCATAATCATAAAATGCGGCAATTGCTAACATGATTCGGACAGACTTAAGCATCGCTACGGGTGAGAAGGTCTCATCGTAGTCAACCCCTTGAACTTGTCGAAAACCTTTTGCGACAAGTCGAGCTTTGTAGACAGTAACATTACCGTCAGCGTCGGTCTTCTTCTTGAAGATCCATTTATTCTCAATCGCTTGCCGATCATCGGGCAAGTCAACCAAAGTCCATACTTTGTTCTCATACATGGATCCCATCTCAGATTTCATGGCTTCAAGCCATTTTGTGGAATCTGGGCTCACCATCGCTTCTTCATAGTTCGTAGGTTCATCATGATCTAGTAGCATGACTTCCAAAACAGGATTACCGTACCACTCTGGCGCGGATCTCACTCTGGTTGATCTACGAGGTTCAGTAGTATCTTGATCTGAAGTTTCATGATCATTATCATTAGCTTTCTCACTAACTGGTGTAGGTGTCACTGAAACAATTTTCTGTGATGTACTACTTTCCAGTGAGGGAGCAGGTACAGTTACCTCATCAAGTTCTACTTTCCTCCCACTCACTTCTTTCGAGAGAAACTCCTTCTCTAGAAAGTTTCCGAATTTAGCAACAAAAGTCTTGCCTTCGGATCTGTGATAGAAGGTGTATCCAATAGTTTCCTTTGGATATCCTATGAAGACACATTTCTCCGATTTGGGTTCGAGCTTATCAGGTTGAAGCTTTTTCACATAAGCATCGCAGCCCCAAACTTTCAGAAACGACAACTTTGGATTCTTGCCAAACCACAGTTCATAAGGCGTCGTCTCAACGGATTTTGATGGTGCCCTATTTAACATGAATGCGGCCGTCTCTAGAGCGTATCCCCAAAACGATAGCGGTAAATCAGTAAGAGACATCATAGATCGCACCATATCCAGTAAAGTACGATTACGACATTCGGACACACCATTACGCTGTGGTGTTCCGGGTGGCGTGAGTTGCGAAACTATTCCACAATTTTTCAAATGTACACCAAACTCGTAACTCAAATATTCTCCTCCACGATCAGATCGTAGAAACTTTATTTTCTTGTTACGATGATTTTCAACTTCACTCTGAAATTCTTTGAACTTTTCAAATGTTTCAGACTTGTGTTTCATTAAGTAGATATACCCATATCTGCTTAAGTCATCTGTGAAGGTGAGAAAATAACGATATCCGCCACGAGCCTCAATATTCATCGGACCACATACATCTGTATGTACGATTTCCAACAAATCTGTTGCTCTCTCCATAGTACCGGAGAATGGTGTTTTAGTCATCTTGCCCATGAGGCACGGTTCGCAAGTACCAAGTGATTCATAATCAAGTGGTTCCAAAAGTCCATCAGTATGGAGTTTCTTCATGCGCTTTACACCGATATGACCTAAACGGCAGTGCCACAAATAAGTTGCACTATCATTATCAACTCTGCATCTTTTGGCTTCAACATTATGAATATGTGTATTACTACTATCGAGATTCAATAAGAATAGACCACTCTTCAAGGGTGCATGACCATAAAAGATATTACTCATATAAATAGAACAACCATTATTCTCTGATTTAAATGAATAACTGTCTCGCATTAAACAAGATCCAGATATAATGTTCATGCTCAACGCTGGCACCAAATAACAATTATTTAGGTCTAATACTAATCCCGAAGGTAGATGTAGAGGTAGCGTGCCGACCGCGATCACATCGACTTTGGAACCGTTTCCCACGCGCATCGTCACCTCGTCCTTAGCCAATCTTCGCTTAATCCGTAGTCCCTGTTTCGAGTTGCAAATATTAGCAACAGAACCAGTATCAAATACCCAGGTGCTACTGCGAGCATTGGTAAGGTACACATCAATAACATGTATATCACATATACCTTTGTTCACCTTGCCATCCTTCTTATCCGCCAAATACTTGGGGCAGTTCCGCTTCCAGTGACCAGTCTGCTTGCAGTAGAAGCACTCAGTTTCAGGCTTATGTCCAGACTTGGGTTTCTTCTCTTGAGCAGCAACTTGCTTGTCGTTCTTCTTGAAGTTCCCCTTCTTCTTCCCTTTGCCCTTTTTCTTGAAACTAGTGGTCTTATTGACCATCAACACTTGATGCTCCTTCTTGATTTCTACCTCTGCAGCTTTCAGCATTGCGAAGAGCTCGGGAATAGTCTTGTTCATCCCTTGCATATTATAGTTCATCACGAAGCTCTTGTAGCTTGGTGGTAGTGATTGGAGAATTCTGTCAATGACGCAATCGTTTGGAAGATTAACTCCCAATTGAATCAAGTGATTATTATACCCAGACATTTTGAGTATATGCTCACTGACAGAACTGTTCTCCTCCATCTTGCAGCTATAGAACTTATTGGAGACTTCATATCTCTCAATCCGGGCATTTGCTTGAAATATTAACTTCAACTCCTGGAACATCTCATATGCTCCATGACGTTCAAAACATCGTTGAAGTCCCGATTCTAAGCCGTAAAGCATGGCACACTGAACTATCGAGTAGTCATCAGCTTTGCTCTGCCAGACGTTCATAACATCTGGTGTTGCTCCAGCAGCAGGCCTGGCACCCAGCGGTGCTTCCAGGACATAATTCTTCTATGCAGCAATGAGGATAATCCTCAAGTTACGGACCCAGTCCGTGTAATTGCTACCATCATCTTTCAACTTTGCTTTCTCAAGGAACGCATTAAAATTCAGCGGAACAACAGCACGAGCCATCTATCTTCAATCAACATAAACAAGCAAGATACTATCAGGGACTAAGTTCATGATAAATTTAAGTTCAATTAATCATATTACTTAAGAACTCCCACTTAGATAGACATCCCTCTAATCCTCTAAGTGATCACGTGATCCAAATCAACTAAACCATGTCCGATCATCACGTGAGATGGAGTAGTTTCATTGGTGAACATCACTATGTTGATCATATCTACTATATGATTCACGCTCGACCTTTCGGTCTCCGTGTTCCGAGGCCATATGTGTATATGCTTGGCTCATCAAGTATAACCTGAGTATCCCGCATGTGCAACTGTTTTGCACCCGTTGTATTTGAACGTAGAGCCTATCACACCCGATCATCACGTGGTGTCTCAGCATGAAGAACTTTTGCAACGGTGCATACTCAGGGAGAACACTTCTTGATAATTTAGTGAGAGATCATCTTATAATGCTACCGTCAATCAAAGCAAGATAAGATGCATAAAAGATAAACATCACATGCAATCAATATAAGTGATATGATATGGCCATCATCATATTGTGCCTGTGATCTCCATCTCCGAAGCACCGTCATGATCACCATCGTCACCGGCGCGACACCTTGATCTCCATCGTAGCATCGTTGTCGTCTCGCCAATCTTATGCTTCTACGACTATCACTACCGCTTAGTAATAAAGTAAAGCATTACATCGCGATTGCATTGCATACAATAAAGCGACAACCATATGGCTCCTACCAGTTGTCGATAACTCGGTTACAAAACATGATCATCTCATACAATAAAATTTAGCATCATGTCTTGGCCATATCACATCACAACATGCCCTACAAAAACAAGTTATACGTCCTCTACTTTGTTGTTGCAAGTTTTACGTGGCTGCTACGGGCTTAAGTAAGAACCAATCTCACCTACGCATCAAAACAACAACGATAGTTTGTCAAATAGACTCCGTTTTAACCTTCGCAAGGACCGGGCGTAGCCACACTCGGTTCAACTAAAGTTGGAGAGACAGTCGCCCGCAAGCCACCTATGTGCAAAGCACGTCGGGAGAACCGGTCTCGTGTAAGCGTACGCGTAATGTTGGTCCGGGTCGTCTCGTCCAACAATACCGCCGAACCAAAGTATGACATGCTGGTAGGCAGTATGACTTATATCGCCCACAACTCACTTGTGTTCTACTCGTGCATATAACATCAAACCATAAAACCTAGGCTCGGATGCCACTGTTGGGGAACGCGGTAATTTCAAAAAAATTCCTACGTACACACAAGATCATGGTGATGCATAGCAACGAGAGGGGAGAGTGTTGTCTACGTACCCACGCAGACCGACTGCGGAAGCGTTGACGCAACATAGAGGAAGTAGTCGTACGTCTTCCCGATCCGACCGATCCAAGCACCGTTACTCCGGCACCTCCGAGTTCTTAGCACACGTACAACTCGATGACGATCCCCAGGCTCCGATCCAGCAAAGCGTCAGGGAGGAGTTCCGTCAGCACGACGGCGTGGTGACGATCTTGATGTTCTACCGTCGCAGGGCTTCGCCTAAGCACCGCTACAATATGATCGAGGTGGAATATGGTGGCAGGGGGCACTGCACACGGCTAAGGAACGATCTCAAGGATGAACTTGTGTGTCTAGAGGTGCCCCCCTGCCCCCGTATATAAAGGATCCAAGGGGGAGGGGGCAGCCAGCCAGGAGGAGGGCGCAGGAGGAGTCCTACTCCTACCGGGAGTAGGACTCCCCCCCAATCCTAGTTGGAATAGGATTCCCCGAGGGGGAAAGAGAGAGAGGGGGGCCGGCCACCTCTCCTTGTCCTAATAGGACTAGGGGAGGGGGGAGGCGTGCGGCCCACCGTGGGCTGCCCCTTTCTCCTTTCCACTAAAGCCCACTAAGGCCCATATAGCTCCCGGGGGGTTCCGGTAACCTCCCGGTACTCCGGTAAAATCTTGACTTCACCCAGAACACTTCCGATATCCAAACATAGGCTTCCAATATATCAATCTTTATGTCTCGACCATTTCGAGACTCCTCGTCATGTCCGTGATCACATCCGGGACTCCGAACTAACTTCGGTACATCAAAATGCATAAACTCATAATAACTGTCATCGTAACGTTAAGCGTGCGGACCCTACGGTTCGAGAACAATGCAGACATGACTGAGACACATCTCCGGTCAATAACAAATAGCGGGACCTGGATGCCCATATTGGCTTCTACATATTCTACGAAGATCTTTATCGGTCAGACCGCATAACAACATACATTGTTCCCTTTGTCATCGGTATGTTACTTGCCCGAGATTCGATAGTCGGTATCCAATACCTAGTTAAATCTTGTTACCGGCAAGTCTCTTTACTCGTTCTGTAATACATCATCTCACAACTAACATATTAGTTGTAATGCTTGCAAGGCTTATGTGATGTGCATTACCGAGAGGGCCCAGAGATACCTCTCCGACAATCGGAGTGACAAATCCTAATCTCGAAATACGCCAACCCAACATGTACCTTTGGAGACACCTGTAATGCTCCTTTATAATCACCCAGTTATGTTGTGAAGTTTGGTAGCACCCAAAGTGTTCCTCCGGCAAACGGGAGTTGCATAATCTCATAGTCATAGGAACATGTATAAGTCATGAAGAAAGCAATAGCAACATACTAAACGATCGGGTGCTGAGCTAATGGAATGGGTCATATCAATCAGATCATTCAACTAATGATGTGACCTCGTTAAACAAATAACAACACTTTGTTCATGGTTAGGAAACATAATCATCTTTGATTAACAAGCTAGTCAAGTAGAGGCATACTAGTGACACTCTGTTTGTCTATGTATTCACACATGTATTATGTTTCCGGTTAATACAATTCTAGCATGAATAATAAACATTTATCATGATATAAGGAAATAAATAATAACTTTATTATTGCCTCTAGGGCATATTTCCTTCAGTCCTCTAGTTTCTCGCTCGCGCTTTGCTTCCTCTTCTCGCTCTCTTTTGCGAATAAGTTAGCCACCATATATGCTAGTCGCTTGCTGCAGCTCCACATATATTTACCTTACCCTACCTATTAAGCTTAAATAGTCTTGATCGTGAGGGTGCGAGATTGCTGAGTCCCTGTGGCTCACAGATTACTATTACACCAGATGCAGGTCCAGGTGATTCCGCTCCAGGTGACGTGTTCGAGCTCAAGTGGGAGTTCGACGAGGACTCTCAATGTTACTATGTTTCCTTTCCTGATGATCAGTAGGGTGCCCTGTTGGGGGTGATCGGGACCATGTCGCATGTTGGGTTATCTTTCATTTTGGTGTCGTAGTCGGGCCATGAGTGTTTGGATGATGTATGTTATTTATGTACTTGATTGACGTGGTGAGTGTAAGCCAACTATGTTATCCCTTTACATTATCTTTATTACATGGGATGTTTGTGATAATTACCTGACTTGCGACATATGCCTTCAATGCGATTATGCCTCTAAGTCGTGCCTCGACACGTGGGAGATATAGTCGCATCGAGGGTGCTACATGTATTGATGAGAATCCCATGATAAGGGGACACGATCTCTGCTTTGACAAGACATGCCAGTGAAACCGCACCTCGAAATACGGAGCGGCAGGCTAAAGAACGGTTCAAATAATGGTTGGGCAGTGGCGTGATGTCACGCTACAGAAAGTTGTCAGCGGATTGGACTCGTGGAATATTATACTCTCTACGGTTGTGTGTGGTACCTGTTTTGCAGAGCCGGACACGTTTTCTTTGTTCGGAAGACTATGTTGGAGTGTTCGAAGAAGGAACCCACCTTGCAATGCCGAAGACAATCTGCGTGTCGGACTCATCGTCATTGAAGCCTGGTTCAGGGGCTACTGAGGAAGTCCTGGACTAAGGGGTCCTTGTACAGCCAGACTATATACTTGGGTCGGACTGTTGGGCTATGAAGATACAAGATAGAAGACTTTGTCTCGTGTCCGAATGGGACTCTCCTTGGCGTGGAAGGCAAGCTTGGCGATTCGGATATGTAGATTCCTTTCTCTGTGACCAACTTTGTACAACCCTAGTCCCCCCCCCTCCCCGGGTGTCTATATAAACTGGAGGGTTTACACTTCTAGGGTTAACGCTCAACAATCATAATCTCATAGGCTAGACTTCTAGGGTTTAGCCATTACAATCTCGTGGTAGATCAACTCTTGTAATACTCATATTCATCAAGATCAATCAAGCAGGAAGTAGGGTATTACCTCCACATAGAGGGCCCGAACCTGGGTAAACATTGTTTCCCCCGCCTCATGTTGCCATTAACCTTAGACGCACAGTTCGGGACCCCTTACCCGAGATCCGCCGGTTTTGACATCAACAGTCAGGCCACGTCTGATAGATCGGTTGGTGCCAACCATATGCTGGCCACAAGTTGCAAGCATGGCCCTCTTCTAGGCCGCAGTTGGTGTCGACCATATGCTGGCCACAGGATGCAAGCATGGCCCTCTTCTAGGCCGCAGAATGCAAAATGTTCTTCTATTTGGTTATCCCTAGTGTGATTTGTGTTTATGCAAAATATCAAAACAGGACCCAATAAGAGATGGACCGCAAGTGAGGAGAGTCCTACCAGGGGTTTTATGCAAAATATTCTCCGGTTGTCCCTGGTGGGACCCTTGTCGACGTGCCAATGGTCAATGCGCCACATGAGTGGGTCAAACATTGTTTGGGCTGCTTGGGACCGGAGGTGAACCACTTGCAAACGTTTGGGACCCAAACATACAATTTTGAAGTTTTGAGACTAACTTGACATACCTCGAATAGTTTAGGACCTTTGGTGCAGTTTCTCTTTGTTTTATACTACTCCCTCGTACTAAAGCAATGTCAACTAATATGAATTGGAGGGAGTACCAAATTAGCATTCGGTGCATTCCAAAACATCACCTCAAGCTGTCCCACGTGTTGTAGGTACTCACTTGTTATGTGGTTTATGCTACACCGAACGAAGTTCCAACGGTTATTCAAGACGATGCATGCTGTTGGAGTGAGTGACCAAGGAGGTTTTTACCCAACATCGGTGGCAGCATAATCTTCGGATTGGTCCACCACTTCATTTGACATAGGCATAGTGTCGGTCCGATATGACTAATGTTGTCACCATGTCGGTTTTTTATTTATCTTTTGTCGCAACGTTCGTGTTTGGCTGTGTGCATCTTGTTATGCGGACTCTGGGTGTTACTCATCATGCTTTGTATCCGTTTGATGCTACATTCTGAGTTAATAAAAATGTCATTTATCCATAAACATGTTCTACATGAACTTTGCTGCGGAGAGCAATACATGCCTGTAGTAATATGCCAAGCTTCGTAGAGGAGCATCATTGCCCTGTTTGGGCTGTCTAAAATTATATAGCAGCATTCTTCTATTGGTGCTGTTCATTTAGTTCCACATATAAAGAGGAGACTGCACTGCAATTAACAATGGAACGAATTAACACACGTTTAATCATATCATGTTTGTCTAACACACAGAGAAATTAATACGGTGACATAATTCAAACCGCAAGACAATAAGGTAGCAAAGTTAAGAAAGAAATAAGTAGTAGATCAGTATACAATCTAAAATGAGCAAAGCCCAGCCAATGACTAGCTACAAAGTCTAGGATTAAAACATTCCAGCATACTAACTATGAAACCTAGAACTACGCCACGCGCACGTCAACTTTTTTTAGGATAAATTCTGACAACTTCTCATGGTTCTTCCTCCCCAAGTTTCCGTCCAGTGTTCAAGTCCTGCATACAAAGAGTATATTAGATCTGGAAGAGGAAAAAAACGGTGTCATACTTATTTACATAAACGATGACAAATGATTTTCTCTGTGTGGGCACGCAGCAGGTGCTTGTCAAAAGTAGTCGTTGTGCGTGCACTATTTAGACTTCAGGTTAAGTTAAAGCGTACATTTGCAAACTTGCACATTTTTGTTGTTTTGAGATAGCTTACCACATGTATCATACTAGCATGGATGCCTTTTATCTATACTTCCATATACAACACTCGTATTGAATACAGGACGATTTGGTCTTAAACTAGTATCAATTGACATACAACGGTCTTTCTTATGAGAATTTGAGAAAGGGCACCCATACATTACCTCATCGTACTATTGGCCCTTTGCGACAAGCATAACCAACCCAGCAGTTCGTACTTCGTTCTAACAAATGTATGAAATGGAAAGGTTATAAATCAGTCAAACCAAAAAACATACTTATTAGATACTGCCTCCGTCCCGAATTACTTGTGGCTCAAATGGATTTATGTGAGCGAGCGACAAGTAATTTGAGGCGGAGCGAGTATAAAACATGTTGCAATAAAGTTCAAGGATTTTACCAGGTCTTCGTCTCCACCAAGCCACTCTATTAAGAACTCCCTTATATGTGTGACAGGAACAGCGTATACCGATGCATGTGAAGCTCCGGCAAGCACCCCAACTACCCTGTCTATCCGTGGCAAAATAAGAGGTGAACCTGATGCACCTTGCTTAGATGTACAACTGCAGGTAAGCGACACTTCATCTGGTTCATTGCTGCAATAAATAAATATTCTAATGATTAGCACGAGTAGAGACAAAAGGAATTTTCATGCTACATTATACTACTAGTACCATGTTCTAGTAAGTAAGAGATACTAAGTATCGGAAGAGTGCATTACGTTATTTGACCAGAATACGTCCCTGGCTCTAGAATAGTAGCAGAAGAGCCATCCAATGTGGTATAAGCCAGCGCAACAACATTCCACCCAGAAGCATATGGTGGGTCGAAGAACCTCAGACAAGTCACTGGTTCATAGACATCTTGAGCCCGCAGCCAAGCAAGATCCCGACCCTCATCAGTACGAATTATTCTTGCATTGTATCGGCGTGGGATCAATCCGTCGGAGTTGAAGAAATAAACAGCCATTGTTCCACCCACGGGAAGCATCTTGACGACATGTTGACATGATACTATGTCACAGATGGTTTTATTGTTGCTGACAATAAAGCCATTGCCTTGAAAAACATTGTCAGTAGCGGTATGGAGACGCACCACAAAGAGTTGATGGTCTCTAAACACCCGCTCGCACCATAAACCTTCATCCATGACATCGGACATGTTTAGATGTCAACTTGTAAAAAAAAAATGTTCCAATGAACAATACGTACATGTTAAACACACATGATGTATGCATAAATCTATTACTTCCTCCGTCTTTAAATATAAGACCTTTTGGATATTGCATTATGGACTGCATACGGATGTATATAGACATATCTTAAAATATAGATTCACGCATTTTGCTCCGTATGCATAGTGGAACCTTTAAAAAATCTTATATTTAGGAACGGTCTCCGAATCTGTTCATGAAGTAATGCAAGTGTGATTGTATGCATCTACTGGCTTTTAAGTTTTAAGTGATAAGCCAGAGCACATTAGCTAGCTAGCTAGCTGCGGATGTTGCTCCATGCGAGAGCGAGCCAGATCTGCACAGCACATGTGAGCAAATAAATCTGCAGCGCTGGCGGCATACCTACATACGTGCAGCTGACGAGCAACGCCCCTACCTGCAGTTGAGCGGTCGTCAATGAACCGCCGGCCGGCCGCTGGCTATCGATCTACTACGCCGTGACTAGCAGGTACCAGATCGGTACAGACATTGGCTAGGTACAAGGAATCCAAGGCAAGGACTTACCGGACGTGTGCCGTTGGCAGCAGAGTAGCCGGGCGGGGATTGATGCAGGCGCACACACGAAGCCCGCCGGCCGGCCGGAGCAGTTGACTCGTTGAGCTAGCTTGTTGTGAGATCCAGGAAGGAGCACCAGCATTATTGAGTGGGGATGGGAGGCTGGCTAGATATTTCCCAAGTGGTGGTACGGCGGAGGAGTGGGTGGAGCGCCGCCGTCTAAGGAAACGCGGTACTGTAGCTGCTAAAGTGCCCTGCCTTTGCCGTTTGGGGAAGAAGGGGCTGACAGTAGGCCCCCCTTCCTTCCAACATATTACAAGCTTTTTATTTTCTTTTTCCTATTATTAGAGAGAATAGATGAGCTCGCGTGCGTTGTGCCAGCAAAATAAGGCATTTTTGTTTTGATATTTACTAATGAGTGTACATTCTTTTCTTTAGGGACAGCTAATGCTTGTGATGTTTTGGTCCTAAGAGCATCTATATACGGCCTCCCAAACCCGCCTCAAACGCTCGGACGGACGGCTTGGCCAATGATCGGTCATAAAAAGCGACTCAGACGGGCTTCTCAAACTGGCCTCAAACGTCTGAATTAACCGGCACCCCTCATATACAGCTCAAATCTGGAGCGGATATGGGGGCACCCAGGCGCCCCCGGACGCGTCCGTCACGTCGGACTCGACAGCGCTACCCCACCATAAATAGCACCAAATCCACCCCGTCGACCTACCAGATTCGTTTGATCTCTCCTCTCTTCTTCCTCCTCCGTGACGGACATCTCGCAGCTCCGCCACCACCCTTGCTCCGCAGTCGTTCCGAGCCTCTGTGCCTCCAGCACTGACACAACAGTCGTCTCTCTCGTCCTCGCCACTGGGGACGTCGTCGCCGGCCCGAACACCACCGCAGTACATCCGGCAACTCTCATGTTGCCCCTTGCGGTCTGTGTAGACACGTTATTCGACCCGATTTTTTGTGATTTATTTGAAGGGAAAATGATGAATTATGATGTTTCATCGGAGGAGTATGGACCGACAGAGCTTGATCAAATGATTCAAGACGAGTTCTTCGATTGGTCGGATTCGGACAAAGAAGGGGACATGATCATGCTCATGAGAATGGAAGAGGATATGGACCGGCAGGTGGAGCATATTCTCGACTTCAAGGGCTCAATTAAAGGGAGAAGAGTTGTCAATTAGGATATGGTGCGTAGAGCATGGCTACCGATCAAGGATTACTTTGCTCCGAATCCAATTTTCCTAGATAATCCATGGTTTTCACATGCGGAAACCATTGTTTTGTGCATTATCGAGGGAGTGGAGGCACACGATGACTACTTGAAGCACGCAAGGGATTGTTGTGGCCAACTTTCTTTCTATGCTAAGCAGAAATGCATGGCTGCTTTGAGGATGCTCGCACTTGGTACTGTCGCAGATGTCGTTGGTGAGATGGTCCGGATTAGAAAGAGCACATGCCTGAAGACTACTGTCAAGTTTGCCCACAGATGGAGGAGAGCTGCAATAATGTGGGAATCAGAAACATTGTGGCAGTTGATGACATGTTATGTTATTTTGCACAATATGATTGTCAGAGCATGAGGGTGATGGTGTTGCCCGAACCAGGATTTTGAAGCGCCTGGAGAAAAAGTTCAAATCCCGGAAGATCAAGATGCAAATCAGCTTATAAACTTTCTGCAGATGGATCAGAATTTCCGAGATCGTCGGTGCATGCGCTCATACTCAATGATCTTGTGGAGCATATGTGGACGCATAATGAAAACCAAAGAGCTTAATAAAAGTTTATGTAATAAATATGTATTTTTTTATACTAACATTTGTTATCTACGTGTGATATTGGTGTGTATGATAGATGTGCATGGAATTGCATGGATTTAAGAGTCCGGATTTGAGATATGTGAATGTCGGGCACTAGATATGAGGGGTCGTCCGGATGCGTCCACCGGCATGCCCGGACGCATCCGCGGACATAAAGGGTGACGGATTTGCCAAGTCCGGCGGTAGATGCTCTGAGAGTGTCAAAGTAAAATGATTTTTGTTTTTTGTGGTTTCTGCTTTTTGTAGATTTTTTTGTCCGACTAGGTTTATCGATTGATCCACAAGCTCTACAAAATTGACGCACGAGTTAGTACTGTTTGAGGCATGGGTTAGTACATTTTTAAGCACAAATTTCATTTAAAAAATTCATGGAAACCTATCAATATGAAGTCTAGTTTTAAAAATCTTGACGCAAGGAACGCATTTGTGAAACGGTTCATTATTTGAACGCATGGTTCGAGAGATAAGTTGTTTTTAAAGTTGAATCTAACAAAAAAACAAAAATAAACCTGCTCACCTCTCCTCACATTGGAAGAAATCCATAAAATCTCTCTAATTGCGACAGATGGCTCACGAGATAATTGCATCTATACTCTTCGTAGTCGCTGGCAACGTCCAACTTGGTCTTGGAGGTTGCAAAGTGCTCCAATACAGTCCCGGTACATGAAAATACGTGATCAATACGGTTCCTGAAGTTGAAACGTCAGTCCTGGATCTACACGCCACCGTCCACACCAAACAAATATGGGGTCATTTGTATCGTTCTTTCTTCCTAGCGAAGAAAGAGGCGATCTCGCCTGCGCCGCTACCATGGAGTTCCTCCACGACCGTCCTCCGGCGGCTCCCCTCTGCTGACGACCTCGGTCGTCGAGGTCGTCGGTGGTGAGGGGGGTCGCCGGATCCATGATTGTGGATCGTTTTAGGTCAAAGTAGCTTAGTTTTTTAGACTGTTCATCGTCTTGGCTTCGGTGGCGGCAATGGAGGCGCTGGATAAAATTTCTTCAGATCATACTCCAATGAGGCGATTGGTCCTATGGTTGGCGATGGATCTGAAATCTAATCTGTTCAAGTAAGGATGGTGTGGCGGCGGCATCCTTGTGGTGGACCTGCGTCCTCGGGCTCTGCCGTTGCGACGGCGTCCTCTCCATCGCCGTCGCGGAGCTTGGGAGGTAGTGTAGAAGCGGATGCAGATTGTGGTATGCATCGACGGCATCTGGAAGATGGTGGATCGTCTACTGGGTTCGTGGTACGTGCATGACAGGTATGGTTTCCTCCTCCGACATCTTAGTCATGTGGGGGTGCTTGATCTGGAGTTTGATGGCGCGCCCGGGTGTTGCCTAGTCTGATTCGTTCAACGGTAATGGTTTCGACTTTGGCGCGCCACCTTGGAGGTCCGCAAAGCTGTTTATCAGCGATGGAGCCGCATCGAGCTCGGGTGTGGAGGTGATCCGTCATTAATCCCTTTGGTGGCTGCTGTGGTGGTGCCAGAGGCAGGTGACGGACGTTGGTGTCAAGCTTAGAGGTTTCTTTGGTCTTGTTTGTAATTTTACTTTTTCGCTGTTGTTTCTTTGTGTAAAGGCTAGCGTTCTGCTATTTGTTCAGTTTTGCCAGGTTGGTACGTACGTGGCTTGTACTATGATCATTATGTTATAAATAAGACACGTATTACCATGCAAAAAAAATCTACACGTTGTATACGTATTCTTCCTTATGACACATCAGCACGAGGCCACGTCTGCTGGGACCCATATGTCAATGGGGGTGAGAAATAATAAAAAGAAAAATGTGGGTTGGCAGGTTTCGATCCCGCGCGCAGGACGCCACACAAAGCCCTTCTTCTGTCGTCATGTATCCGACTCCAACGTCGACATGTGCCAACTTCTACCATGTGTTGTTTCTGTGGGAGGACGGAAGGAATCGAGCACTCGCTGTTGTTTTGCCCTTTTGCTTATGAGATCTGGTCGCAAGTGAAGCAATCCTTCGACATCAAGCTACGGTGGTTCAACTTCTCTTTGCCAAAGCAGTGGCTGTTTGATTTCCTCTCTCGTTCCTCGGATCAGCAGGCTACGGTCATGGCTGTTACTATATGGCATATTTGGGAGGCGCGGAACTCTGTTCGGAACAATGAAGATGAGCCACATCTTGTCCGTACCGTTTTTAAGATAAAAGCTTATGTTGATTTGATCTCCCGGCATCTATACAAACCGGGTTGATTTGATCTCCCGGCATCTATACAAACCGGATCTTGTGCATAGGCGTGAGAGCATTGCCTCAAGTACCTCTTGGTCTCCGCCGCCGCCGGGTTCTGTATTATTCATGTGTGATGCCGCGATCTTCTCTGAGCTAAGTAAGTTTGGTGCAGGTGTGGTTGCTCTCAACTCTGATGGACAATTTGTTATTGCATGTAGAGAAGCCAATTATGGAAGCCTTGAACCTGAATTAGCTGAGGCATGTGGCCTTCATCGAGCAGTTAACCTTGCACGTGAGATGGGACGTGATTCGGTGATATTCACCTCCGACTGCCTCTCTTTGGTGCAGAGAATCAATTCCCATGTTTGCGATCGCTCACTCGTTGGTGATGTGGTCTTGGAGATCAAAGACGGCATGTCGAATACTCTAATTTCTCGGGTCAAGTTTATTCGTTGGCAGTCTAATGTTTTAGCTCATAATTTACCTAAGTCGTGTTTGAGCTGTAATGGTCTTTGTGTTTTCACTTCTACTTCGGAATGTATTCGAGAGACTCTTTGTAATTATGTTGCTTGATTATAAAGTGCCGACGTTTTCTCGAGAAAAAAAGCCCTTCTTCTGTTTACTCCAGGGATGTATGGCTTATTATATAAATCGTGTTGTCTTTTCCGCTGTAGCACGCACAGATTTTTTTTTTTGCGTGCTAGGGAATTAAGCTGGTAGTAGTATTTTTTTGCAAAAAAACATTAGTATTTGCTAGTACTAATAAGATGCACATGGTTTCGATCCTAAAAAGATGCACATGGTTTCGAACCATGTTTTCTTTTCTTTTTCGTTTTGTCTGTTTATTTTCTTTTTCCTTTTCTTTCTTTTTTGTTTATTTTAAGTTTTAAAAATTAAAATAATGCCTAAAGTGTTCAACATTTGTTAGCGCTTTCAAAACTAGTTCAACTTTTTTTAACAAATCACATTTTTCGAAAATTGTTTGAAGTTTCAAAAATTGGTCACAGTATACAAAAAATATTAGAAGTTTTCAAAAGTGTTTCCATTTCCAATTTTTTGTTCACGCATTCAAAAATTAGTTGTAATTTTTTATTTTTTGGATTTTCAAATTGTTCTCAGTTATATATTCTTGTTCTAAATTTCAAAATTTGTTCAACAATTTAAAAAATGTTCCCCTTTTCAAAAAAATGATCTATAATTTAAACTAATGTTAGTGTTTTCAACGAACTTTTGTTCAACAAGTCTTTTTCCATGTATTTGTCTTTTTTGTATCTATCACATGCAAGCACGTATATTGATGAAATTGTGCACAGTTATATTACACTACTATACATGGATATACATAAAATTTTGGAATTTGTCAGGCAGTAAAAATCCATCTTTTTTTTACTTAAAAATAGCAGGCGCAATGTGCCCGTGCTCCAAAGCCATTATTCGGAACATGTTGAGCTATTCTACAAGAAATGATTTATTCCGCGTCTATCCTAGCATGCATGCAACACTCCAGCCGGTGGCTCACGTAGCATGCATGCGTTTTATGTTTTTTGAGAGAACTTCTGTTGCGTTTGTTGTAACGTAAGTACGCGTGTGCTGCCGCCTCTCCTCTCGTTGTAATTCTATTTAATCATCTGGGCCGTAGTTTTAAAATAAATAAATAAAAACAGGCACGTCCAGCCAAAAAAATACTGTATACTCAGATTTCTTATAGATCCTCAAAAAAATATAGATTTCTTATACAAACAACTTCTATAAAAAGGGCACATCTCTCCAAAAATCCAAATCGGTGCCCAGGCTCATCTGCTCCCGGTAAGAAAAAAAATTCAAAACAAATACTAGAAAAATTCAAAAAAATCCAAATTTTTTTGTGTGGTATATAATTTGATGCGTGAAGTCCGCTCCAAATTTCAACTCTCGGCAAAAAAGACAAATCGGGTTAAAACAGTGTGTGAACAGTAAACTTTTTACAGACCCTGATTTTGTCTTTTCTGCAGAGAGCTGCTCAAATGTCCAAATGAGTTGAAATTTGCAGCGACCCTCACGCATCAAATTATCTACCACCCAAAAAAATTGGAATTTTTTGAATTTTTTTATTATTTGTTTTGATTTTTTTCGTCAGCGCAGGTGCAGCTGAGCCTGGGTACAGAAACCACAAGCACGGACGTTGTTTGTTAGTTGGCACACGGAGCCCCGGTGCGGAGGTCGCGGGTTCGAAACAGCGAAACCCCTTTTGCTCTTCTTTTATACTGCAATTATAACTCTCAAACTATTTC
>NC_057800.1:44489598-44498248 GCF_018294505.1 Triticum aestivum
TAAGGCCACTCGAAAATAACCAGCGCCTCGAGCTAACGGGTGGGTCCAATCTCATGAACAGGGGCACGCTGACGTGGCATATGGCAAAGTACACAGTACATATGCAATGTATAGAGCCAGGACTGATGTTTCAACCTCTGGGACTGTATTGATCACAGGTTTTTATGTATCGGAGCCGTATTGGAGCACTTTGCAACCTTGAGGACCAAGTTGGACGTCAGACTACGAGGATCTCGATGGCTCACGGATGCGTCACTTATCACCACCAAAGAAAACAAGAGTAACTTTTGCCAGGGATATCCTTTAATTAATGATTTCACGCCTTCCTCGGCATTGCTAATAGCTTGTATCTCGATGGCTCACGAATGCGTCACTTATCACCACCAATGTTGACGGGTTGAACGGAGCAGCTTCCCTGCCGCGAATGCCATATATCACTTGTTGTGAGCAATAACTATTTCTCGCTAATGTGAGATGTGTCCTGGGCTAACTCATTAGCACTACCTAAGAGGACTCATCGAACGGTTCAACGAACAGCTTCTGAAACCTTTCGCCCTCGCTGACCGAAGAATCAAAAGTGATGCTCGTAAAATATTGGGTCTCCCGCCACTACAAGATCAAAAAGTTTTAGAAGTTTTTTTTCTTTCCTTTTTGTTCTATATTCTTCTTCTTCGGGTTTTTTCTTTTTATTTTTTTTATTTTTTGTTCCTACTTTTTCTTTTTCTTTCATCAAATTACTTGAAATTTTTCCAGATTCAGACATATTATTTTCCATTTTTGAAACATTTTTAAATTGGTGTTTTTTCAAATTCGTCAACATTTTCAATATCCACGAATATTAGTTAAATTCATGAACATTTTTATAGATTCTTGATCATTATTTAAAAATTAGCAAACTTTTTTTATGAGTTCACAGACATGTTTTCATACTCGTGAATATTTTTTCAAATTTCTGAACACTTTTCAAATTCATGAGCAATTTGGAAATCCGCAAACAATTTTTCAAATTTGTGAAAAATTTAAATTCAAGAACATCTTCAAATCAATGAAATTTTCTAGTATTTGTTTTGATTTTTTTCGTCAGCGCAGGTGCAGCTGAGCCTGAGTACAGAAATCACAAGCACAGACATTGTCTGTTAGTTGGCACAAGGAGCCCCGGTGCGGAGGTCGTGGGTTCGAAACAGCGAAACCCCTTTCACTCTTTTTTATACTGTAATTATAACTCTCAAACTATTTCTCATGGCCACTCGAAAATAACCAGCGCATCGAGGTGACGGATGGGTCCAATCTCACGAACAGGGTCACGCTGACGTGGCATATGGCAAAGTACACAGTACGTATGCAATGTGTAGAGGCAGGACTGATGTTTCAACCTCTGAGACTGTATTGATCATGTATTTTTATGTATCGGGGCCATATTGAAGCACTTTGCAACCTTCAGGAACAAGTTGGACGTCGGACTATGAGGATCTCGATGGCTCACGGATGCGTCACTTATCACTACCAAAGAAAACAAGAGTAACTTTTGCCAGGGATATCCTTTAATTAATGATTTCACGCCTTCCTCCGCATTGCTAATACCTTGTATCTCGATGGCTCACGAATGCGTCACTTATCACCACCAATATTGACGGGTTGAACGGAGTAGCTGCCCTGCCGCGAATGCCATATATCACTTGTTGTGAGCAATAACTGTTTCTCGCTAATGTGAGATGTGTCCTGGGCTAACTCATTAGCACTACCTAAGAGGACTCATCGAATGGTTCAACGAACAGCTTCTAAAACCTTTCGCCCTCGCTGACCGAAGAATCAAAAGTGATGCTCGTAAAATATTGGGTCTCCTGCCACTACAGGAACAAAAAGTTTTAGAAGTATTTTTTTCTTTCCTTTTTCTTCTATATTCTTCTTCTTCTGGTTTTTTCTTTTTATTTTTTTATTTTTTCTTCCTACTTTTTCTTTTTCTTTCATCAAATTGCTTGAAAATTTTCCATATTCAGACATATTATTTTCCATTTTTGAAATTTTTTTAAATCGGTGTTTTTTCAAATTCGTCAACATTTTCAATATCCACGAATATTATTTAAATTTATGAACATTTTACAAATTCATGATCATTAAGTAAAAATTAGCAAAAAAATTTATGAATTCACAGACATATTTTCATATTCGTGAATATTTTTCAAATTTCTGAACACTTTTCAAATTCATGAGCAATTTGGAAATCCGCAAACAATTTTACAAATTTGTGAAAAAATTAAATTCAAGAACATCTTCAAATCAATGAATTTTTACATTACAAATTTTCTAAATTCACGAACTTTCCATGAATTCATGTACTTTTTAAATTCATGAACACTCTTGGAATTTCTTGACCTTTTTCAAATTTGTGCTTTTTTTCAATTTGTGTATGTTTTTCCAAATTCATTTTTTTAAAATTGCCGATCATTCTCAAAT
Organism: Triticum aestivum; assembly: GCF_018294505.1. NCBI lineage: Eukaryota > Viridiplantae > Streptophyta > Magnoliopsida > Poales > Poaceae > Triticum > Triticum aestivum. The sequence continues at coordinate 44,492,053 of NC_057800.1, forward strand.
TCTTGAACTTTTTCTTACTTCACGGACATTTTACAAATTCACGAACAATTTTTCAAATTCAGTAATATTTTTTTTGAATTCTTGAAATTTTGCCAACTCTGTGAAGTTTGGTAATTGGTGATTTTTTTAGCTCCTAAACATTTTTTGAAATTAAAAAATTATCATATTTTTGGACTCTTTTAGTGTATTCTTTTTAAAATTGAATCAAAATTTTCTAATTCATGGAATTTTATGAATTCACGAACATTCTTTGATATTACGAACAGTTTTATTTTATCATTTCGAGGTTTATTGGTGCAGCGAAAAAAACAGAAGGCGAAAACCGAAAACCGCATGAATCTGAAGCAATCAATAATGGGTCGGCCGACCTCACGTTAGCAACGAGGGAGAGAAGACTTTCTGATTCAAGATGGCAAAGGGGACGAAACCCGTCGTCTTTTGCTTACAATCTGGATAAAGAATAAACTAACACTAGTGCTTATGTTTGCATCTAAAACAGAGGGAGCGAGAAAACTATGAAGTACTAGCTTTGGTGTATTTTTTTTGGACATAGTGACAATGGCAATTTGACGTATGTAGTGCATTGGCAATTTGACATATATAGTGGCAGTAGCAAGTTGGACTCTAGTATATGTATTTTTTTTGGACATAGTGGCAGTAGCATTTTTCTTATCATAGCATGGTACCCTAAAACAGTAGCAACTTATACATGTAGCCTGCAATATGTTGACCAGAAAAAACACACTTTATATTATTTCTACAAGGATTCTGAATCCATTCTGTTTTTTTCTTGCAAGAGTGTATTAGCTTGAGCTCAACTTCTGAATTCATAAAAAGAGATCATATACTAGAGTCTAAACCAAACCCTAGCAAACCTAATCCATCAATTCATAGAAAATTAGAATCATCCGTCTCGAACCCTAGCATCTTCCATCTTAGATCATGCAAGACCGAGCTACTCACCTCGTCTTTAACTTCATGTGGACATTGTTTGGGTGGGGGCTTGGGGATTAGAGCATCTCCAGCCGTTGGCCCCGCAGGCGGCGCTTTTACGTGCCCCCTGGGGGCGAGCCGGCGCTAAAATCGGCACGGGGGCGAGCGGGTTCCCAGCCGCTCGCCCAAGGGTCGCCCCCAGACGCGGATTTTTTTTAAAAGAACTGAATTCGGCAAAGTTCGGCAAATTGGACAAAATGTTAGGCTAAATTCGGCAAAATTGACATATATTCGACATGTTCGACGTTACATAAGTTACTAAAAAACCCAACTAAGGGGCGAAGAAGTCGCTGAGCGCGGCGAAGTCGCCGATGTCGCCGCCATCCTCGTTGTCGTCGCCGGCCTTCTCCTTCTTGATGGTGCGGCCGCCCCTGCTGGACCCCTGCTCGGCGTCGCCATGGCGGACCGGTGGTGGCGGCGCGTCGTCATCGCTGTCGTCGAGGACGACGACACCTTCCTCGTCCCGGCCACGACGCCGAGCTTCGAAGAGCTCGTAGGCTAGGCGCTGGCGCTCCAGCTTCAGCTGGGCCCAGTCATCGCGCGCCCATTTGAGGGCCTCCGCGTCGTCGAGCTCCTCCTCCTTGACGCCGCCGGCGAGCCCGGGTTCCGACTTCACGAGGCTCCGTCTTGACGGCGGCGAGCCCCGGCTCCGTCTTTGCCTTGACGTAGCGCGAAGGAGCCGAGGAAGAGGCGCACCTGCCGCCCTCGTTGATGACGATGCCGGCGCTGCGGGTGCGCCGACCGAGCGGCGTCTCTGCGGCGGGCTCGGCCTTGACGCCGAACAGCGCCGGTGAGTCAGAAGAGTGGGAGGAGCCGGAGGAGGAAGACGAGGAGGAGCCGAACCTCCTGGGCACCCATGGCCCGGCGCTCTGGCGGGTGGGGGAGGGGGGACGGCCGCCGCGGCAAGGTATGCCAACGACGGGTCATTGCCGCCCTCGAGGTACGCCAGCACCTCATGGAGTGTGCGGCCGGGGATGCCCCACCAGACGCGGCGCCCATCGCTGTTCTTGATGCCGCCCACCACCGGCGCCCCGTTCGTGGACGCCAGCCGCTACGGCTGCCGGCGCTGGAAGTACTCCTCCCATGACGTGTGGTTGTCGGCGGCGTACTGGGGGAGGGCGCGCTGCTCCTTCGCCAGGGACGCCCGCACGTGGTCGACCTCGGCGATGAAGATGCTGAGGCGCGCGTCAACGTCGGGCACCGGGGGGGTGTGGGGACGCCCCCGTTGCTGAGCTTCCACCCTGTCGGCCTGGCGCGCATGTCCGGCAGCGCCGGGATGTTGGCCTCGAAGAGGAGGTACGCCTCCCACTCCTGAAGCGAGCGACGGCCGAAGCCGTTGGCCGCCGCGGCGTCGCCAGGGAAGCATTCGACCATCGCTGAGGGAGGATAGGGAGATAGGCAGAGCTCGGCGGCGGATGGGAGAGAGGCAGATATCAGCGGTTGGTTTTGGGCTCGGGCTGGTGTGGCCAGCGGCGAGGGGGAGCCGCTGGTTTTATAGCCACGCCGTGTGTACGCGTGGCGGGAAGAGAGGCGATGTCCTTGACGCGCCGCCCATGAGGAATCAATGGCAAGGCTGACCGGCGGCAGCCTTGCCATTGATTCCCCGTGGGAAACCGAGGCGTTCTAGGGGAAGACGAGGCGTGATGTCACTGACGCGGCTGGCCCGCGGCTCTTTCGCGCCAAAACCGCTTGCCCTGGTGCCCCCAGGGCGCCGGGTTCGGCCTGAATCCGCCGGCGCAAGTTTCGGCCCAAATCGGCGAAAAACGGGCTTTTCCACCATGGAGTCTGTCACCGGCGGCGGCGCCCGTTTCTCCTGATGGTATAGGACACGTGGAGGGAGATGACTCAGTGGAGAAGACATGAAGGGAGGCGACTTGTCGGCGTAGAAGGTGGTCGGCCGGCGGCTGCGAGATGGCATCAAGCCTAGGCGATTGCGAGAGGACCTAGGTTTAGGTTTAGGTGGTGCGCGGGAGCGCCTCGAGGAGCCAGAGCAACCAAGCGAGGGGTCGTCATATACTTGTGTGGATTTGGGGCTGGGGCGCTAGGGCTGGGACCGCTGGGCAGTCGTGTAGTCAAGGGCCTCGTGGATGAATCAGCGGATGCTATGCAGTTTGACGGGTATGTTGGGTTTTGGGTTCGGGTAATACTGAAACGGGATTGAACCCGTAAAACATGTTGGGTTTTATAATGTACCCAGTGCCATCCTGCGGGGTTCTTGAGTTCCGGCGCAAGTGGTGTCTCGGATAGAGCTCCACGAGACCTCCTATATCGCGCGTGATGCGCTGGCAAACGAGCCAATATGCACATCATCCCCTCCCGTGTGCCCTATTGGGTCAGTCCAGGTCGGGACGCCCCTGTTTTCTTTTGTCTTATTTCTATTTTTATTTTTCCTTCTTAAAATAATTTGGTACTTAGATTTTTTTCCATTTTTTTTGAATTTTCGATAAATGTTCATGAAATCATAAAATTGTTCATAATTTTGGAAAAATGTTTGTAAATTTGAACTAAGTTTTGAGAATAAAAAAACTATGAACTTTTTTTAGAAAATATTCAAAAAGAATAAAATGGTTCTTGAATTATAAAAAAAATTATCCATTCAAAAAATGTCCGCTGATTCAAACTGTTCATGCATTTCAAGAAATATGTTCGTCAAATGAATGTTGGTCAAAAAAATATTCATGAATCTCAAAAAATGTTTGTCAATTCAAACAATGTTTACCATTTCAGAAATGTTAACAGATTCAGAAAGGTTTGTCGATTCAGTAAAATGTTTTAACATCCATCATACAATAGCGGTGCCAAGGGGAGGCGCTGGAGCGTACTTATAATTTTAACGTCCATCGTGTCCTTAATTATTAAGATTCTTGCAACGAATTTTCATGGGCGACCGCATCCCCGTATCCTGAGTAGCATTGTTATGCTCCTCACTAAAATCCTTATTTAGCGTGGTCAAATGTTCATGGGCCCCCTGTTGCGGTAGCTAACCTACAAAAAAGAACGTAATATTGTCCACGACGATAAGACAACTTTGCTACAAAAAAAAGATACCGTCTGACTGACCGAATAAATTCACGAATGTAAGACGAGTTCGTGTTTGCCATGAGCGATTTCTACGCAAAAATCACCCTTACAATTATGCTGTAAATGCCATTGGAGACACATAGCATGCAAAATCAAAGGTAAAAAAAAGATGTCCGTTTCTTTTTAATATAAGATGTCAAAAGTCTACGCCATAATAAATTGCCAACCAAATCATGAATAAAACGCCATCCAGACTATAATTAATACTGCCATTGAGAAAATGATTTAAAAAACAAACTAAAAATAAATATATATAAATGCCATATAACCTATGATTAAACTTCCACCCAAGTGATACAGATAAAATGGAAATCTTAACAACGAGAAAATCTTGTGCCATGGCTGAGAAATGTGGTGACTGAGCATTGTGGGGAAGTATACCAACTTGGGAGGCTTATCGACACCACAACGCCTCCTGCCTGAGATGTCCATGAAATCATCATCATTGATCATCGTCGTCTAAACCGTCTCTGGCCAGCTTGTAAACAATATCTGAAAAAATAAACAACAAAAAACCACGTCAAGGGGGGAACACATATGCAGAAAACTGTAAATCTCAAAGGTTAAAAAGGTAGATCATGGCAGATAAGTCCATCGGAGATAAAATGACCATCCACACCGAAAAAAAAGGCAAAAAACTTCTATCACACGTAAACAATCAAAAAAAGCATGCCATCTTAAAAATCTCCCTCCCACCCAGAGACCCATGGCAGTTTTCCCTCTCAAGCAAGGTTATGGCATGGCACATTGAACTCTTACTGTTGGCGCTGCTAGAAGGAGGGCGCGAGAGGGCCGGCCGGGGGCCTTTTTGCCCACAGCCGGGCAAGAGGGAAGGGATTTCCTTCTTAATTCTTACTTGATTAGATTGATACATCTTCTCTCTTTATATAGAGAGGTTTACTTGACTCCCAAGTAAGGTTTACTTGACCCCTAAGCAAGCGACCCTTATCTCTAATTAACCCTAAGACTAATGGGCCCATTAGGCCCATTACGTACTCTAACACTACACCCCACCTGGACATGCAGCTTGTCCTCGAGCTGCAGCCTAACCAACTTATAACCATGACTCGACGCAACACAAACCTAACACCTAAAAACAAGCCTTTTACATCTCGGCTTGTTTTATTATTCTCAACCTGAAATGGACTGGGACGCTTTATTTTGAACCCCTTAACAAAAAGTGGATAACATCCGCATGTTGGCCATGCACGTGTACAGCCACCTGGATCCCATGGACACCACCTGGACAAAAGGAGTGCATGTGTATGACCATCTGGAAGTGGTCGCAAGAGTGACCAGCAGAAGCGCCCTCGCAGCGGCCGGTGGCGGAATGCAGTAGTGCTACGCGGTGCGCTGCTGTCGGTGACACCATGCCTTCTCCCTGCCGGACGGCTGTTGGTTTCCACCGCACAGGGAAGAGTGGAGGGATTGCAATGGAGAATGACGAGGAGGGGTGTGCCCCCCCAACCGCCGATGTCGCAGACTTTGAGGTCGCTGCTTGCGGAGAAAACAACATGCCCGCCGCCCGTGGGGGAAACCGCATGCCCAAGATCCCCGACGCAGCGGATGAGATCGAGGTCCTTTACACAACGAAGGGCGACTTGGAGGAGCGGCAGCTGCAGACCATGCATCTCCCGCACACACTAACGTGCTAGGAGGCCGCGCGCAGCAGCCTGCAGCCTCACCATCGCCGACACGTGGCGGGTAGCAATCCAAGACCGAATGGTGACGGCGACGGCGGGGACTGGACTTGGTGAAGCGGGACTCCCGCCGGTGCGGTCGATGCGGGACCGGAGCTGACCGGCGGTGGCTGCTGCACCTGCAGCGGCTGCTGTGGTGGCGCACCGGGCAGCGGCAGAGGCTGCTGCGGCGGAGCGCCGGGCGCGGCAGAGGCCGCAAGGAGCGGCGGCTGCCACTGGAGCCAGGGCTGGGCGGTGGTGGCGATGGATGGCAGCTGCAGCAGCTGCTGTAGTGGCCAGGCGAGCGCGGCGAAGGCCGCCTGGTGTGGCGGCTGCCATTGCAGCCACAACGGATCGGGGGCGGCGATGGGCGCTGGAGGCGCGGCGGGAGCCGGTGCGGGCCACTGCAGCCACTGTGGGGCGGCGGCGGGCGGCGGCGGCAG
>NC_057800.1:44498608-44608810 GCF_018294505.1 Triticum aestivum
GCAGCGGCAGCTGCAGCTGGGGCTGCAGCGTCCCAGCGAACGCCGCGGAGGCCCCTGGATGCGGCGAGTACCACGGCAGGGCCGGCGGCCCGGTGGCGGCGGTCGGGGAAGGGGCGGCGGCGGCCCGTAGGGGCTGGCCAAGTACAGCCGGATCCCCTGGACGGCTGTGACGAGGTCGTTGAGGACCCCGGTGATATCTTTCGGGGTGTAGGCGGTGGCCGGTGGTGCGATGGAGGGCGCCGACATCTGAGCGGTGAGTACGCCGGAGGATGCGACCAGCGGCGCGGACGGGGAGGGCAGCGGGGCGGTGTAGATGGCCAGCGGCGCGGTGGTGACGGTCGGCAGCGGAAGCGACGGGGTGGACGGCGGCGAAGACATGATCGAAACTGAGCTACCTACCAAATTGTTGGCGCTGCTAGAAGGAGGGCGCGAGAGGGCCGGCCGGGGGCCTTTTTGCCCACGGCCGGGCAAGAGGGAAGGGATTTCCTTCTTAATTCTTGCTTGATTAGATTGATACATCTCCTCTCTTTATATAGAGAGGTTTACTTTACTCCCAAGCAAGGCTTACTTGACCCCTAAGCAAGCGACCCTTATCTCCAATTAACCCCAAAACTAATGGGCACATTAGGCCCATTATATACTCTAACACTTACACATAAAAATGGAAAAACAAACATGGCAATTTTTAGACTAACACACATAAAACGTGGTAGTATTAGTGTGGCTCTCATACAAAAGCACCATGGCATTTTTAGCTATCATAATCAAGGATATGCCAGATTAAAACACACACTAAACCATGGCAATTTAGATGTGGCGCACACACATATGCCGTGGCATTTTTCTCTCCACAGGAAGACATCATGGCATTTGTGCGCTAAAACCCTATTTTAAACATGGCAAAATCAGGACGAAAAATGACTATCTTCACAAAAAAGCTCATGGCATTTTCCCACTCAGACGCATTATATGGGCATGGACAAAAATAAACTCTCACACAAAACACAGATCATGGCAATTTCACACTAACACACACAACCATGGCAGTTTAGGTGTGGCACATACACATATGCCATGACATTTTCCTCTCCACAGGAACACATCATGGCATTTGTTTGCTAAAGAACCCTATTTGCCAAGTACGGTAGCACCTGATATTTCCCCCATACTTGGGGTGCTCCCTATACTTCAAGTCTAAAACATCAATTTTGAATGTCTCAAAATTTCTGAAAAAAATTATGAATGTTCAAAAGGAATATGACTACACCCCTTAAAAATTTCAGGTCCAAACTCGAAATGTACATTGAGAAATAAAGAAGACAAATTCAGATATGAATAGTGTCAAATGTTGCTTTTGTCTTTTTATGACACTATTCATGCTAGATTTCACATTTTTGTTTCTCAATGTGCATTTAGAATTTGGACCTGAAATTTTTAGGAGTTGTAGTCATATTCCTGGTAAACATGCATATTTTTTTCCACAATTTTCTAAAAAATTTAAAATTGATTTATTTGAAGTTGGAGCATGGGGAGCACCCCAAGGATGAGAGTACTACATGTTGGGGAACGTAGTAATTTCAAAAAATTTCCTACGCACACGCAAGATCATGGTGATGCATAGCAATGAGGGGAGAGTGTGATCTACGTACCCTTTGTAGATCGACAACGGAAGCGTTTGGTTGATGTAGTCGTACGTCTTCACGGCCCGACCGATCAAGCACCGAAACTACGGCACCTCCGAGTTTTAGCACACGTTCAGCTCGATGACGATCCCCGGACTCCGATCCAGCAAAGTGTCGGGGAAGAGTTCCATCAGCACGACGGCGTGGTGACGATCTTGATGCACTACTGTCGCAGGGCTTCGCCTAAGCACCACTACAATATTATCGAGGACTATGGTGGCAGGGGGCGCTGCACACGGCTAAGAATAAGATCACGTGGATCAACTTGTGTCTCTCTGGGGTGCCCCTGCCTCCGTATATAAAGGACTAAAGGGGGGGGGTGAGGCCGGCCTAGTAGAGGCGCGCCGGGAGAGTCCTACTCCTTCTGGGAGTAGGATTCCCCCCTCCCCCCAATCCTAGTTGGAATAGGATTCGCGGAGGGGGGAAAAGAGAGAGGGAGGCCGGGCCCCTCTCCTTGTCCTATTCGGACCAAGGGAGGGGAGGGGCGCGCGGCCCATCTTGGGCTGCCCCTTCTCTTTTCCACTAAGACCCACTATGGCCCATATAGCTCCCGGGGGGTTCCGGTAACCTCCCGGTACTCCAGTAAAATCCCGATTTCTCCCGGAACACTTCCGATATCCAAACATAGGCTTCCAATATATCAATCTTTATGTCTCGACCATTTCGAGACTCCTCGTCATGTCCGTGATCTCATCCGGGACTCCGAACAAACTTCGGTACATCAAAATGCATAAACCCATAATACAACTGTCATCGTAACCTTAAGCGTGCGGACCCTACGGGTTCGAGAACAATGTAGACATGACCGAGACATGTCTCCGGTCAATAACCAATAGCGGAACCTGGATGCTCATATTGGCTCCTACATATTCTACGAAGATCTTTATCGGTCAGACCGCATAACAACATACATTGTTCCCTTTGTCATCGGTATGTTACTTGCCCGAGATTCGATCGTCAGTATTCCAATACCTAGTTCAATCTCGTTACCGGCAAGTCTCTTTACTCGTTCTGTAATACATCATCCCGCAACTAACTCATTAGTTGCAATGCTTGCAAGGCTTAAGTGATGTGCACTACCGAGAGGGCCCAGAGATACCTCTCCGACAATCGGAGTGACAAATCCTAATCTCGAAATACGCCAACCCAACATGTACCTTTGGAGACACCTGTAGAGCTCCTTTATAATCACCCAGTTACGTTGTGACGTTTGGTAGCACACAAAGTGTTCCTCTGGTAAACGGGAGTTGCATAATCTCATAGTCATAGGAACATGTATAAGTCATGAAGAAAGCAATAGCAACATACTAAACGATCGGGTGCTAAGCTAATGGAATGGGTCATGTCAATCAGATCATTCACTTAATGATGTGATCCTGTTAATCAAATAATAACTACTTGTTCATGGTTAGGAAACATAACCATCTTTGATTAACAAGCTAGTCAAGTAGAGGCATACTAGTGACACTCTGTTTGTCTATGTATTCACACATGTATTATGTTTCCGGTTAATACAATTCTAGCATGAATAATAAACATTTATCATGATATAAGGAAATAAATAATAACTTTATTATTGCCTCTAGGGCATATTTCCTTCAGTCTCCCACTTGCACTAGAGTCAATAATCTAGTTCACATCGCCATGTGATTTAACAGCAATAGTTCACATCACCATGTGATTAACACCCATAGTTCACATCGATATGTGATCAACACCCAAAGAGTTTACTAGAGTCAGTAATCTAGTTCACATCGCTATGTGATTAACACCCAAAGAGTACTAAGGTGTGATCATGTTTTTCTTGTGAGATAATTTTAGTCAACGGGTCTGTCACATTCAGATCCGTAAGTATTTTGCGAATTTCTATGTCAACAATGCTCTACACGGAGCTACTCTAGCTTATTGCTCCCACTTTCAATATGTATCTAGATCGAGACTTAGAGTCATCCAGATCTGTGTCAAAACTTGCATCGACGTAACTTTTTACGATGAACCTTTTTGTCACCTCCATAATTGAGAAATATTTCCTTATTCCACTAAGGATAATTTTGACCGCTGTCCAGTGATCTACTCTTAGATCACTATTGTACTGCCTTTCTTAACATAGTGTAGGGTATACAATAGATCTGATACACAGCATGGCATACTTTATAGAACCTATGGCCAAGGCATAGGGAATGACTTTCATTCTCTTTCTATCTTCTGCCGTGGTCGGGTTTTGAGTCTTACTCAATTTCACACCTTGTAACACAGGCAAGAACTCTTTCTTTGACTGTTCCATTTTGAACTACTTCAAAAATATTGTCAAGGTATGTACTCACTGAAAAAAAAACTTATCAAGCGTCTTGATCTATCTCTATAGATTTTGATGCTCAATATGTAAGAAGCTTCACCGAGGTCTTTCTTTGAAAAACTCCTTTCAAATATTCCTTTATGCTTTCCAGAAAATTATACATTATTTCCGATCAACAATATGTTGTTCACATATACTTATCAGAAATGTTGTAGTGCTCCCACTCACTTTCTTATAAATACATGCTTCACCGTAAGTCTGTATAAAACTATATGCTTTGATCAACTTATCAAAGCGTATATTCCAACTCCGAGATGCTTGCACCAGTCCATAGATGGATCGTTGGAGCTTGCATATTTTGTTAACACCTTTAGGATTGACAAAACCTTCTAGTTGCATCATATACAACTCTTCTTTAAGAAATCCATTAAGGAATGCAGTTTTGTTTATCCATTTGCCAGATTTCATAAAATGCGGCAATTGCTAACATGATTCGGACAGACTTAAGTATATATACGAGTGAGAAAATCTCATCGTAGTCAACACCTTGAACTTGTCGAAAACCTTTTGCGACAATTCTAGCTTTGTAGATAGTAACACTACTATCAGCGTCCGTCTTCCTCTTGAAGATCCATTTATTTTCTATGGCTTGCCGATCATCGGGAAAATCCATCAAAGTCCATACTTTGTTCTCATACATGGATCATATCTCAGATTTTATGGCCTCAAACCATTTCGCGGAATCTGGGCTCATCATTGCTTCCTCATAGTTCGTAAGTTCGTCATGGTCTAGTAACATGACTTTCAGAACAGGATTACCGTACCACTCTGGTGCGGATCTCACTCTGGTTTACCTACAAGATTCGGTAGTAACTTGATCTGAAGTTACATGATCATCATCATTAGCTTCCTCACTAATTGGTGTAGTAGTCACAGGAACAGATTTCTATGACGAACTACTTTCCAATAAGGGAGCAGGTACAGTTACCTCATCAAGTTCTACTTTCCTCCCACTCACTTCTTTCGAGAGAAACTCCTTCTCTAGAAAAACTCCGAATTTAGCAACAAAAGTCTTGCCTTCGGATTTGTGATAGAAGGTGTACCCAACAGTCTCCTTTGGGTATCCTATGAAGACATATTTCTCCGATTTGGGTTTGAGCTTATCAGGATGAAACTTTTTCATATAAGCATCACAATCCCAAACTTTAAGAAACGACAACTTTGGTTTCTTGCCAAACCACAGTTCATACGATGTCATCTCAACAGATTTAGATGGTGCCCTTTTAACGTGAATGCATCTGTCTCTAATGCATAACCCCAAAACGATAGTGGTAGATCGGTAAGAGACATCATAGATTGCACTATATCCAATAAAGTACGGTTATGACGTTCGGACACACCATTATGCTGTGGTGTTCCATGTGGCATGAGTTTGTGAAACTATTCGACATTGTTTTAATTGAAGACCAAACTCGTAACTCAAATATTTGTCTCCGCGATCAGATCGTAGAAACTTTATTTTCTTATCACGATGATTTTCCACTTCACTCTGAAATTCTTTGAACTTTTCAAATGTTTCAGACTTATGTTTCATCAAGTAGATATACCCATATCTGCTCAAATCATCTGTGAAGTTCAGAAAATAACGATACTTGCCGTGAGCCTTAACACTCATCGGACCGCATACATCAGTATGTATTATTTCCAATAAGTCAGTTGCTCGCTCGGAGAACGGAGTCTTAGTCATCTTGCCCATGAGGCATGGTTCGCAAGCATCAAGTGATTCATAATCAAGTGATTCCAAAATCCCATCAGCATGGAGTTTCTTCATGCGCTTTACACCAATATGACCTAAACGGCAGTGCTACAAATAAGTTGCACTATCATTATTAACTTTGCATCTTTTGGTTTCAATATTATGATTATGTGTATCACTACGATCGAGATCCAACGAACTATTTTCATTGGGTGTGTAACCATATAAGGTTTTATTCATGTAAACAGAACAACAATTTATTCTCTTACTTAAATGAATAACCATATTACAATAAACATGATCAAATCATATTCATGCTTAACGCAAACACCAAATAACACTTATTCAGGTTCAACACTAATCCCGAAAGTATAGGGAGTGTGCGATGATGATCATATCAATCTTGGAACCACTTCCAACACACATCGTCACTTCACCCTTAACTAGTCTCTGTTTATTCTGCAACTCCCGTTTCGAGTTACTAATCTTAGCAACTGAACTAGTATCAAATACTGAGGGGTTGCTATAAACACTAGTAAAGTACACATCAATAACATGTATATCAAATATACTTATGTTCACTTTGCCATCCTTCTTATCTGCCAATCACTTGGGGTAGTTCCGCTTCCAGTGACCAGTCCCTTTGCAGTAGAAACACTTAGTCTCAGGCTTAGGACCAGACTTGGGCTTCTTCACTTGAGCAGCAACTTGCTTGCTGTTCTTCTTGAAGTTCCCCTTCTTCCCTCTGCCCTTTTTCTTGAAACTAGTGGTCTTGTCTACCATCAACACTTGATGTTTTTCTCGATTTCTACCTTCGTCAATTTCCGCATTACGAAGAGCTTGGGAATCGTTTCCGTTATCCCTTGCATATCATAGTTCATCACGAAGTTCTACTAACTTGGTGATGGTGACTAGAGAATTCTGTCAATCACTATCTTATCTGGAAGATTAACTCCCACTTGATTCAAGCGATTGTAGTACTCAGACAATCTGGGCACATGCTCACTAGTTGAGCGATTCTCCTCCATCTTTTAGCTATAGAACTTGTTGGAGACTTTATATCTCTCAACTCGGGTATTTGCTTAAAATATTAACTTCAACTCCTGGAACATCTCATATGCTCCATGACGTTCAAAACGTCTTTGAAGGCCCGATTCTAAGCCATTAAGCATGGTGCACTAAACTATCAAGTAGTCATCATATTGAGCTAGCCAAACGTTCATAACGTCTGCATCTGCTCCTGCAATAGGTCCGTCACCTAGCGGTGCATCAAGGACATAATTCTTGTGTGCAGCAATGAGGATAAACCTCAGATCAAGGATCCAATCCGCATCATTGCTACTAACATCTTTCAACACAATTTTCTCTAGGAACATATAAACACAGGGAAGCAACAACGCGAGCTATTGATCTACAACATAATTTGCAAAATACTACCAGGACTAAGTTCATGATAAATTTAAGTTCAATTAATCATATTACTTAAGAACTCCCACTTAGATACACATCCCTCTAATCCTCTAAGTGATTACGTGATCCAAATCAACTAAACCATGTCCGATCATCACGTGAGATGGAGTAGTTTTATTGGTGAACATCACTATGTTGATCATATCTACTATATGATTCACGCTCGACCTTTCGGTCTCCGTGTTCCGAGGCCATAAATGTATATGCTTGGCTCGTCAAGTATAACCTGAGTATTCCGCGTGTGCAACTGTTTTGCACCCGTTGTATTTGAACGTAGAGCATATCACACCCGATCATCACGTGGTGTCTCAGCACGAAGAACTTTCGCAATGGTGCATACTCAGGGAGAACACTTCTTGATAATTAGTGAGAGATCATCTTAAAATGCTACCGTCAAACTAAGCAAAATAAGATATATAAAAAAAATAAACATCATATGCAATCAAAATATGTGACATGATATGGCCATCATCATCTTGCGCCTTTGATCTCCATCTCCAAAGTACTGTCATGATCTCTATCGTCACCGGCATGATACCATGATCTCCATCATCTTGATCTATATCAATGTGTCGTCACACGGTCGTCTCGCCAACTATTGCTCTTGCAACTATTGCTATCGCATAGCGATAAAGTAAATCAATTATTTGGCGCTTGCATCTTATGCAATAAAGAGACAACCATAAGGCTTATATCTCATCACGTTTTGACCATATCACATCACAACATTCCCTGCAAAAACAAGTTAGACATCCTCTACTTTGTTGTTGCAAGTTTTACGTGGCTGCTACGGGCTTAAGCAAGAATCAATCTTACCTACGCATCAAAACCACAACGATAGTTTGTCAAGTTGGTGCTGTTTTAACCTTCGCAAGGACCGGGCGTAGCCACACTCGGTTCAACTAAAGTTGGAGAAACTAACACCCGCAAGCCACCTATGTGCAAAGCACGTCGGGAGAACCGGTCTCGCGTAAGCGTACGCATAATGTCGGTCCGGGCCGCTTCGTCCAACAATACCGCCGAACCAAAGTATGACATGCTGATAAGCAGTATGACTTATATCGCCCACAACTCACTTGTGTTCTACTCGTGCATATAACATCAACATATAAAACCTAGGCTCTGATGCCACTGTTGGGGAACGTAGTAATTTCAAAAAAATTCCTACGCACACGCAAGATCATGGTGATGCATAGCAATGAGGGGAGAGTGTGATCTACGTACCCTTTGTAGATCGACAACAGAAGCGTTTGGTTGATGTAGTCGTACGTCTTCACGGCCCGACCGATCAAGCACCGAAACTACAGCACCTCCGAGTTTTAGCACACGTTCAGCTCGATGACGATCCCCGGACTCCGATCCAGCAAAGTGTCGGGGAAGAGTTCCGTCAGCACGACGGTGTGGTGACGATCTTGATGCACTACTGTCGCAGGGCTTCGCCTAAGCACCACTACAATATTATCGAGGACTATGGTGGCAGGGGGCGCCGCACACGGCTAAGAATAAGATCACGTGGATCAACTTGTGTCTCTCTGGGGTGCCCCTGCCTCCGTATATAAAGGACTAAAGGGGGGGGGGGGGTGAGGCCGGCCTAGGAGAGGCGCGCCGGGAGAGTCCTACTCCCTCTGGGAGTAGGATTCCCCCCCCCCCCAATCCTAGTTGGAATAGGATTCGCGGAGGGGG
This sequence comes from Triticum aestivum, assembly GCF_018294505.1. NCBI lineage: Eukaryota > Viridiplantae > Streptophyta > Magnoliopsida > Poales > Poaceae > Triticum > Triticum aestivum. The sequence continues at coordinate 44,507,496 of NC_057800.1, forward strand.
GAAAAGAGAGAGGGAGGCCGGCCCCCTCTCCTTGTCCTATTAGGACCAAGGGAGGGGAGGGGCGCGCGGCCCATCTTGTGCTGCCCCTTCTATTTTCCACTAAGGCCCACTATGGCCCATATAGCTCCCGGGGGGTTCCGGTAACCTCCCGGTACTCCGGTAAAATCCCGATTTCTCCCGGAACACTTCCGATATCCAAACATAGGCTTCCAATATATCAATCTTTATGTCTCGACCATTTCGAGACTCCTCGTCATGTCCCTGATCTCATCCGGGACTCCGAACAAACTTTGGTACATCAAAATGCATAAACCCATAATACAATTGTTATCGTAACCTTAAGCGTGCGGACCCTACGGGTTCGAGAACAATGTAGACATGACCGAGACATGTTTCCGGTCAATAACTAATAGCGGAACCTGGATGCTCATATTGGCTCCTACATATTCTACGAAGATCTTTATCGGTCAGACCGCATAACAACATACGTTGTTCCCTTTGTCATCGGTATGTTACTTGCCCGAGATTCGATCGTCGGTATTCCAATACCTAGTTCAATCTCGTTACCGGCAAGTCTCTCTACTCGTTCTGTAATACATCATCCCGCAACTAACTCATTAGTTGCAATGCTTGCAAGGCTTAAGTGATGTGCACTACCGAGAGGGCCCAGAGATACCTCTCCGACAATCGGAGTGACAAATCCTAATCTCGAAATACGCCAACCCAACATGTACCTTTGAAGACACCTGTAGAGCTCCTTTATAATCACCCAGTTACGTTGTGACGTTTGGTAGCACACAAAGTGTTCCTCTGGTAAATGGGAGTTGCATAATCTCATAGTCATAGGAACATGTATAAGTCATGAAGAAAGCAATAGCAACATACTGAACGATCGGGTGCTAAGCTAATGGAATGGGTCATGTCAATTAGATCATTCACTTAATGATGTGATCCCATTAATCAAATAACAACTCCTTGTTCATGGTTAGGAAACATAACCATCTTTGATTAACGAGCTAGTCAAGTAGAGGCATACTAGTGACACTCTGTTTGTCTATGTATTCACACATGTATTATGTTTCCGGTTAATACAATTCTAGCATGAATAATAAACATTTATCATGATATAAGGAAATAAATAATAACTTTATTATTGCCTCTAGGGCATATTTCCTTCACTACATATCCCCGCCCCCCCCCAAGTATGGTAGCACCTGATATTTCCCCCTGTGTTCAGTGCTTCCCCAAGAGCCCGTAGCAGCCGCTAGATCTCCCTGTGGAGCACCGCAACGCCAAAACCATCCACTCCATGCTCCGGCTGTCGCTCTCAGTCAGTGCCCTGCTCAACTCCGGCCACTCCAGCTCCGGCTACTGCCACCGGGCGACCCACCGCATCGCCCGCATACGAATGAGCCCGACCGCGCTCGTTTTGGTCCCCCGTAGCCGTTTTCCGGCGAAGCCCGTGTGCTCCGCCGCTGCTTTGGCCACCGCCGGTGCATCACCGCATCTGGACGCGGCTGGGAAGCTGCCAGGTGGGTCCACCGCATCAGGCCATCAATTAGCCACTAACCAACCCCCACTACCCACTGACATGCGGGCCCCGCTGTAGATAATTAGGTTAGTTAACTTAAACCTGCTAACTAGTTCAGTCATTGACAGCCGACCCCATCCCCTAATTACCTGAGTTAACTTAATTAACCAACGGGTTAAGCTAACAGTCACTGTCAGTTGGTTCCCGGTTAACCAATTAACCTACTGACTGGGCTAGCCCCAGCTAATGACAGGTTGGTCCCCTGATCAGTTTGACCAGTCAACAGATCTCCTCCAACATCGGAGCGGTACTCTATGGGCCCACTTGGTATTACAGTATCATCATCATCTGGCCAGACATATGTGATGAAGGTCATAGGAATACCGTAATACGAATACGAGTAAAGAGAACAAAACTGAAAACAAGGATAACATGTATAATGATCAAGGAGTTGATTACAGAGATACCGATGATATCTCACTCTTATGCGCAAAAAAAAGAGAAGGGTACGCCTCACTTACAATCAGCAACCAATACAACAGAAGCCAAAAATACCACACAACAAAACAACTTTACAAAAGGATCATGTGACGGAGTAAAGAGGCACGGTACGTGAACGTGATAGCCTCACCGCGCAAAGAAAGGAGAGCATTACGGACGTGGAGTTTCTACACCTGAGCTCATATGCTCCTGCCGTGAACAGTAAAATAAATAAAATAGAAAAACGTTTCAAAAAAATCTGAAAAAAATTTGTGGCATGCTTTAAGAAATGCTTGTTGTGCATGCAAAATTTCATCACGAAATGACATTGATGGAAGGCATGGTAAAAAAACAAAATCGATACTCTGTAAATGTTACTTTCAAACGCATTTTGGAGCTCTGATTTTGTTTTTTTTGCCACGACTTCCATGAATGCGATTTCATGATGAAATTTTACATGCACAACAAACACTTCTTAAAGTATGCCATAAAAAAATTTCAGAATTTTTTGAAATGTTTTTATATTTTATTTAGTGTACTGTTCACACCGGGAGCATATGAGCTCAGGTGTAGAAAGGTACTTTCGGAGCATTACTCCATATCTAGCAGCTAGCACATCCAAGGCAAGCCCCTCCCGCCCAAGGACTTGCTGCCCTTGGCCGCCATCCCAGACGACGCCCTTGTCTTCCCTCTCGTCCCCTTGCATGTCATCTGCAGCTCTGTCAGCCGGCCCTGCATTCGCCGCAGGCTCAGCCTCAGCGCCTCCTTCTTCTCGCCGTCTGCCACAACCCATCTCGAAATCGACGACGACGAGAGGAGCCGGAGCGCATTGGGCTGCAGTTGTAAGGACAGTGCCTGTACGGAGACCCCTGTTGGAATCCGTCGGTTCCTGGTCAGGTCCTTGCATGCCTCCAGCGTCAGCTTTTTGTAGTTGAGGCACCGACACAGTGTTGCGCACTCCTCGACAGTCAGCTCGGCGTGAGACTGCATACATTTACAAAGATACAAACATTATACCATCTCTTCATCGCAAAATATAACTATGTCAATAGGCTTTTATGACTCTGGCATCTATTTATATATTTTTATAATCTAAGTAAACCGAATGATTTACAAAATCACCAATATTTCTAGTTCGCCACCTATTTGAGAACAGAGGCGCACAATGCATGGTGCAAAAAGGGCCTGAGGGCGTCGCAAAATTTGCTTCCATAGCTTTGAAATGATCTCATTACAGAAGTATGGTGCAAAAGAGACTGCTATGATTGGTCTAACCATAATAATTTTAGAGTCTGCTAAATCAAGGTCGCATAGATCTTTTTTATGTCTATAAGTCCATGGTCATGAGTTTACCCTTTATTTGTAAGGAAGAATAATACATGTATTAATAAAAATAGTTACATGCATCATACGATGCAATGGCTAGATGTTTTCTATCATAATGTTTTCTATTAATTAGCATCAAGTAGGCAGCTTAGATGTGACATCCTTAAAAAACATCTAGATGTGAATTAGACAAACTAATTTTTGAATTCTGAACCAAATTTCTTCAAAATTCAGTTGAACATTTGAAATTTTGAAGAGAAGTACTGACCTCGAGGTAGATGTCCACTGCCCTGTACACGCCGTCGTAGCAGTCCCTGGCGGAGTCCGGCAGGCTCTCTGCGACGGCGAGGAACCTGGACACCCTCAGCCCGTGGTCCGGCGAGATCTCCGCCAGGTACTTGTCCATCAGCCTCCCCACCTTCCTCATCTTCTCCGACGAGCAGCCGGCCTCCTCCTCGCCCACGGAGCTCACGAAAACCCTGACGAGCCTCGTGACCAGGCCGACGTCGTACACGCCGCTGCCATCGCCGGAGACGAGGAGGTCGTCGAGCGTGGCCTGGTCCAGCATCTGCCCCACCAGCGCCTCCATCTTTCGCCTGCATTCCTTGCTCAGGCCCACGGCTGATACGATCCGCAGAACCCAGAAGAGACCTCTGCAGGAGAACGCCGCCCCGCTGCCGGAGTGCGCCACCCCGTGCACGGCCGTGTCGGCGAGTCCGACCAGGCTTCCCGAGTCGTCGACCTTGCGGAGCGCCGCGGCGCGGGGGAGGTAGTGCAGCAGGAACCGCGTCAGTGTGAGGTTCTTGTTGTCCACGCCGTAGCAGCCCAGCAGTTGCATGGCCTGCTCGACGGTCGGCGGGGATAGAGACGCCACGTCATCGAACCACCACTCCCTGCCGCCGCCCCCCAAGCATGACCGCTTCACCGACTCCGGCGTCTTGGCGGATGATGGCCGCCCGCTGGAGCCGCCGGCCGTGTCTGGCGACGATGACGAGGAGCTGTTCGACGTCTCTGCGCCTTCGGCGATCCTCGAGAACAGAGCTGAGAGGAGCTTCGCTCGGAGGCCGGAGACGTCCGCTCCTAACGCCTCGCAGCTCTTGACGGCGGCGAGCACGTCGGCCCAGCTCCAGTAGCAGAGCCCGACGTCCACGAAGGCCTCCGCCTGGGCGAGGAGGTTGCCGGCGCGCACCTCCTCGGTCATCTCCAAGAACGCGGCGGCGCAGTGCACGAGCGGGAGGTCGGAGGGGCGGAGCGGCGGGAGGCGGCCATTGCTGTAGCAGAACTGTGCCACGAGGTCGAACCCCTCACCGCCTCCAGGGAAGCCCGCGAGGTCGACGCACATTGACGCCGCCTCTGCTCCTCCTCCGCTCTTGGCCTTCGTCTCCCGCGTCGCCATTGCCCTCAGCCTCCCCGAGAAGGCGCACATGACGCTCTGCGTAATCAATCAATCATAGAATGTTAGAGTCATCGGTCCCTTGATCGATGCATGCATGCATGTTACGTATGGCGGGTACCTGGTGGAGAAGAAGCGTGTGACGGCCATCGACGTGCACCTTGAGGTCCCAGACCTTGTCCATGGCTTTCAACACGAGAGAAGATCAGAAGAACAAAACTTGAAGCAATGGCAGCCTGTGAGAAGATTTGCTCAGCCGTGGCTGGGAGTACGTAGTAGGACGTACGCACAGTCACAAGGGCACAGTGTGGTCAAGTGGTACGTGGGTGTCCATGTGTCCAGTGGAAGGAAAATGTCAAGGTTCATATAGGAAGAAAACAAAAACAAGTTTTGGTCAGGGTACAAATCAATGAACTTTTTATGGTGTGCTGGTGTTGTTGGCCTCTGGTTGAGAGCAGCAAGCAATTCATGGAGGAGATGGGCAAAAAAAAATTCATGCAGGAGATAGGGCAAAAAGGACACCCGGCCCTGCCTTCTGAATGCACTAGAGCAAGCAAACAATATGCAATCCCTACGAATATCCATTTCTGAGATCAGGCTCATCTGCACCTGGTTAAAAAAAAATCACAAAATATCAAAAAATTAATATAAAAAATAGTTTTTTGCATGGCAGATAATTTGATGCGTGAGATGCGCTCAAAATTTTGGATCATTTGGATATATGTACAGCTCTCAATCTATTTAGTCAGTGTTTTCAACAAAAACAAATCTAGGGCTCCAGGAGACATTGTCTCCCCCACCCTCCTAATTAAGAAGAGCAAAGCTACACTTATGAATTGGGGCTAACCGGCTGGTAATTATTACATACTGATGTTGCATCATTTCGTTGATTATCATCACTAGACCCCACACATAAATTTGGGGGGAGGGGGTGCTAGTAGGTGGTTAGTTGAGGATTACGTCCATAAATTTGATCTTGTAGGTTTTGCACATAGGTCTGGTACTCTCCTGTATTACACAACCTTACAAGATCAAACTTATCGATGTGATCTAGCTGACCTCATTTCATGTATCCTCGCAAAAAAACCTCATTTCATGTATAAATTATTTGTAATCTAAAGTGTCATGCATCATGCCAAAAAGATGAGAGAATTGGAGCATGCATGCACCATTGCAAATACCTGTTTTGGTGACCATCCGCCCCTCCCCTCCTCGCTGCCAGAGAGCTCCTCTGGGTAAAGCCTGTTCATCAATGGCATCCGCGAGTCTATCCTTCCTCACATGGCATGGGTTTTCTCGGTTGTGTCGAAGGGCCTTAGGCCGATCTTTATTAGATAGAAAAGAGGGTACAACCGGATGCTATCAGGCTAGGCGATCTAGCGCCAATGGCTCACTCCAGCTAACAGAGCAGGCGCTCTGAACCAAGGTGGAGCAGAGTCAAAGAGAAGAAGAAGACGATGAAACAAAGTACAAGTAGCCGCCTCAATCGAAGATGTCAGCCACACATCCAGCTGCCCTCCACAAGCAATATCATCACGGATCAGATCGAGGACGCTGTTGGCTGTGCTGGCCGTGTGCTGGAAAATTCTTGCATTCCGCTCCTTCCAGATCCTCCAATGTACCAGGATAGCAATGGTGTCGAAATCACGCCTGTTCGCCTTGGGGATGCTCTTCCTTGCAGACAACCACCAGTCCTCTGTGGTGTTGCAAGAGTCATCAGGAATGGAGAAGTGTGCCCCCGTCCATTGCCTGAAAATGCTCCAAAGGTGCTGCGTATATCTGCAGTGCACGAAGAGATGTGTGCAGTCCTCCGGTTCCGCTAAGCACAGAGGGCATGTAGAATTGGACGGCCAACCTCTACGCAGCAGGTTGTCTGCCGTGAGGCAGCGTCTGTGCACAACCAGCCACATGAAGAATCGACAGCGGGGCGGCGCCTTTGACTTCCAAATAGGTTTGTAGCATGGAAAATGAATGCCAGCCATGAAGAACATCCGATATGCACTACTGACACAGAAACACTGGTTCTCCGTTCGCCTCCAGATCGGGCGATCATAAGCTTCAGGAGTTAGCACCGTGGCCTGCGAAATGTCCCAGATTTCAAGGTATTGCGCAAGCGCCTGAACAGAGAGACCTCACCTAATGTCTCGGATCCAGGCCTGGTTGTGCAGCCCCTCCTTGACAGATCGCCCGGAGTCGCTCACAAAAGAGAAAAGGGCCGGAGCAGCATCGACGATCGAACGCCCATCAGGTAACCAGTTGTCTGTCCAGAATTTCGCAGTCTCACCGTTGCCCAGCGAAACAACGCAAGCTGCCTTAAAAATTGCCCCGACCTCCTTCTCAGTGGAGTCCGGCAAGCCATGCCAGGGCCTTACCTCTGTAGCCCATCTGAGCCAAGGCCACCGGCATCGCAAGGCCAGCCCGAAGAGTCTGAGGTTGGCCAAACCGAGGCCACCCAACTCCTTGGGCCTACAGACTCGTGTCCATGGTAGTAAGCAATGCCCTCCATTTATTTCCTCCTCTCCTTTCCAGACAAAACCTCGGCATCTTCGTTCAATGACCTTAATCGCCCACACCGGCAGTGGGAGCACTGACATGAAATGGAGAGGGAGAGCCATAAGGACTGAGCTGGTAAGAGCCAGACGCCTCGCAACGGCCAACAGCTTCGGCTTCCAGCCTTTCATCTTGTTCGAGAGTTTATCCACCATGGGCCAAATGTCATTCTGCTTCAGCTGATAGATAGAGAGGGGGATTCCTAAATACTTGAAGGGGAACTTTTGCTTTTCGCATTGAAAATGTTCCGCCACAGTGCTCTCCACCTTGTCATCGCAACGGATACATGTAATGGTGCTCTTTTGTAGGTTAATCTGCAGGCCCGAAGCTTCTCCAAACAGGTCTAACATGCCAGCAATTACCTGGTTGTCCATCGGAGTTGGTCTGAAGAAGAGAACTGCATCATCGGCGAAAAGAGACACCCTTGGCGTGTTGCTGTCGAGACCGAGAGGTGATAGAAGACCCTTTTGCGCGGCCCAGAGCAGCATGGCTTGCAAAGTGTCCATTGCGATGATGAAGAATGCGGGCGATACCGGATCCCCTTGCCTCACCCCTTGGCCAAGAGCGAAGGGTGCCGATAGTTCTCCATTGATGAGCACCGGGGATGATGCAGAACTGAGAAGGCCACAGATCCAAGAGCACCACCTCCTTCCAAAGCCTCTATTTCTTAGTACCTCCAGAAGAAATTCCCAAGAAAGCGTGTCAAAAGCCTTGGAGATATCAATTTTCATGAGCACAGCTGGCCTCTTCTTCTGATGCAGCATCTTGGCAGCATTGCGTACAAATTTGAAATTTTCATCAATGTTACGGTTGGAGATAAAAGCACTCTGGGCTTGTGAAATAATTTCTGGTAGTAAGGGCGTCAACCTGATAGCTAAAACCTTGGCAAAGATCTTAGCAGCCCCATGGATCAGGTTGATAGGCCTGAAGTCTCCAAGATGCAGCGAAACATCTCTCTTGGGCAAAAGCGTGATGATTGAAGAATTCAGCCCCCCAAAAGAAAGGAAGTGCCCCTCATATAGGGCATGCATGACAGCCATCAGATCGTCAACAATGATGTCCCAACACTTCGCACAAAACAACCTAGAGAAACCGTCAGGGCCGGGGCGCGGTCAGTAGGCATGTCAAAAACCACCTTTCTCACCTCCTCAATCGTGAAAGGCATCTCCAAGCCCTCGCGGATTCAGGTGATAGCTTGAGAAGGCCCAGCTCTTCCAGGTTGATCGAACAACTCCGGGCTTTGGGTGTGCCCAACAGATTACGAAAGAAGGATTGCGCAAGGTCTAACTTCTCATCCATAGAGGTCACCACCCGATCACCGTCCTTCAAATAAGGAATCAATATCTTTCGCCTCCGGACATTCGCCTTCATATGAAAATATTTCGTATTTGCATCACCCTCCCGAAGATCCCTGACCTTGGCGCATTGCCGTAGGCGAATGCGCTCCAGAGAAGCCAAAGCCAGACATTTACCTTTGAGGAATGCTCTAAGTTTTCTCTCATCCTCGGAGAGCAATCTGGAGTCTTGAGCAGTATCTAGCCTTAGGATGATCTCATTGGCAATCTGAAAGAGAAGGTTCATATTGCTTTGTTTCCGCTGTCCCCATCTTCTGAGAGCCTTGGCAGTACGCTGGAGTTTGGTGCTAAAGACATGCATAGGGTCCGAGCTGGCAACGACTTCTTCCCAAGCTTCCTTGACTACCTCCGAGAAACCCGGCAACTTGAACAAAAAAATTTCAAATCTGAATCTGAAGGATCTTAGGCGTGCTCCGGACACCGAGAGCAGTAAAGGGCAGTGATCCGAGATGTTAGAGCTCAAGGGATGCAAATCACTGATCGGGTAGACATCCTCCCAAGCACTATTGAAGAACAGCCTATCCAGCTTTGCCATGATCGGTCGCTCCTGCCCGTTACACCAGGTAAACTTTCTTCCAACAAGAGGCATCTCGTGCAGGCCCAACTTGTTTATTGTGTGGCGAAACATGTTCACCAACCTTCAGTTAGCTCTGCCTGTGCTGCGTTCCTCCTCATGCCGCACCAGGTTAAAATCCCCATTAAGAATCCATGGTGCCTGAACCTATTCACCTAGGGTTTCAAGTTCTGCCAGAAATCTCACTTTGTCCTGATCAGCCTGAGGTCCATACACAGAAGAGACCATCCAAACCTTTCCATCCGCCAGAGAAGTAACTATTGTAGAAATAGAGAATTCCATCCTCTGCACATTCGATAACTGCAACCTGTCGGTTTTCTAGGCGATCACAATACCTCCTCTAGTACCATCGGCCGGCAGAGCCTCAAACCCATCAAAACTAGGGCCCAAAGTCTGGTTGATAACAGAGGCATCCAACACCTCCAACTTAGATTCTTGCAAACACACCAAGGAAACATCATAGTTTTGCATGAACAAGCGAATGGAGCTGCGCCTAGCAGGATTGTTCAGCCCCCGAACATTCCACACCAACATCCCAAATGATTCGGCCATGATAAACAAACATAACCACAAATCACTCATACAGCACTGAGGCATTAAACGCCGCAGGGCTCAACACACTCTGGAAGGCTGAAACCAGCAAAGTCGAGCTGATTGGGTTCATCAAACCCGACCCCCTCCGGGTCGAAGAGAGCAGCAATCGCTCGGATGTGCTGAGCGGTCAGCGGCTTGTCGAAGAGCTTCAGGTAGAAGTCCATCGCCTCCTTGGAGATGTGCTCTTCACCCTGGATGACCCCCAGGGTTCGCAGAAGGACGGATTGCGCGCGCTGCATCGGCCCCTGGCGAACGCCATTGTCCCTCTTGGAGAGCCTCGCGCTCCTCCTTGGGGTGAAGTTAGGAGGCAGTGGTTTCTTGCGTCTTGCTGGTGCGGACGCCGCCGGCCTTGGCCCAAGGATGGATACGGCAGGCGATGCCCCGAGTCCCTAAAGCAGAGTCTCAGCCGCCGTCCTGGGGCCAACTATCGAACTCACTCCCACCACCTGGGAGGGATGAGGCAGGAGCAGTTGGTGTGGCACCAGAGGAACAACAGGCGGGGTGTGCATGGGGCTCGGATCGCTGGAGAGGGGCTCCGGTTGGAAGTCGGGGATCATCAGAGGAAGCATCTCCATGCTCGGCCTTGGAGTGGCAAGTTGCAGCGTGGCCCAAGGAGAGCAGAAAGGCTGCAGCCGCAGCGAGCCGGCCAGCTCCCTTTTGGACCCAGCCGGCGGGGAAGAAGGGCGCCAGGTTCCGGACGACGCGCCCGTCACCGTGGGGCTGACCGTGGCATCGCCCGCAGCCGGGCTGAAGGAGAGATGTCGCGGAGAATGGGCACACACTGTGGGACCCCTGGTGAATAGAGGCGTGAGCACCATCGCCTCCGAGCCCACCGCCGTGCGAGCAGCCGAGGAAAAGCCGGACGGCGTGTCGACGCAGGCCGGCGAGCCCACCGCCGTGCGGGCAGCCGAGGAGAAGGCCGAGGGAGTTTCGCCGCTGGCCGCAGATGTTGGAAATATGCCCTAGAGGCAATGATAAATTGGTTATTATTATATTTCCTTGTTCATGATAATCGTTTATTATCCATGCTAGAATTGTATTGATAGGAAACTCAGATACATGTGTGGATACATAGACAACACCATGTCCCTAGTAAGCCTCTAGTTGACTAGCTCGTTGATCAATAGATGGTTACGGTTTCCTGACCATGGACATTGGATGTCATTGATAACGGGATCACATCATTAGGAGAATGATGTGATGGACAAAGACCCAATCCTAAGCCTAGCACAAGATCATGTAGTTCGTATGCTAAAGCTTTTCTAATGTCAAGTATCATTTCCTTAGACCATGAGATTGTGCAACTCCCGGATACCATAGGAGTGCTTTGGGTGTGCCAAACGTCACAACGTAACTGGGTGGCTATAAAGGTACACTAAAGGTATCTCCGAAAGTGTCTGTTGGGTTGGCACGAATTGAGACTGGGATTTGTCACTCCGTGTAAACGGAGAGGTATCTCTGGGCCCACTCGGTAGGACATCATCATAATGTGCACAATGTGATCAAGGAGTTGATCATGGGATGATGTGTTACAGAACGAGTAAAGAGACTTGCCGATAACGAGATTGAACAAGGTATCGGGATACCAACGATCGAATCTCGGGCAAGTATCGTACCGATAGACAAAGGGAATTGCATACGGGATTGATTAAGTCCTTGACATCGTGGTTCATCCGATGAGATCATCGTGGAACATGTGGGAGCCAACATGGGTATCCAGATCCCGCTGATGGTTATTGGCCGGAGAGTCATCTCGGTCATGTCTACGTGTCTCCCGAACCGGTAGGGTCTACACACTTAAGGTTCGGTGACGCTAGGGTTATGGAGATATTAGTATGCGGTAACCCGAAAGTTGTTCGGAGTCCGGGATGAGATCCCGGACGTCACGAGGAGTTCCGGAATGGTCCGGGGGTAAAGATTTATATATGGGAAGTCTTGTTTTGGTCGCCGGAAAAGTTTCACACATTATCAGTATTGTACCGGGAGTGCCGAAAGGGGTCCGGGGGTCCACCAAGGGGTCCACCTGCACCGGGGGCCACATGGGCTGTAGGGGTGTGCGCCTTGGCCTATATGGGCCAAGGACACCAGCCCCAAGAGGCCCATGCGCCAAGATATAAGGGAAAGGAAGAGTCCTAAAGGGGGAAGGCACCTCTTAGGTGCCTTGGGGAGGATGGACTCCTCCCTGGCTGCACCCTTCCTTGGAGGAAGGGCCAAGGCTGCGCCCCCCCCCCCTCTCCCTTGGCCCTATATATAGTGGGGGGAAGGGAGGGCAGCAACACCTAAGCCCTGGCGCCTCCCTCTCCCTCCCATGACACATCTCCCTCCTCCCGCAGCGCTTGGCGAAGCCCTGTTGGAATCCCGCTACTTCCACCACCACGCCATCGTGCTGTTGGATCTCCATCAACCTCTCCTACCCCTTTCTGGATCAAGAAGGAGGAGACGTCGCTGCTCCATATGTGTGTTGAACGCGGAGGTGCCGTCCATTCGGCGCTAGGATCATCGGTGATTTGGATCACGACAAGTACGACTCCATCAACCCCGTTCTCTTGAACGCTTCCGCGCGCGATCTACAAGGGTATGTAGATCCACTCCTCCCTCGTTGCTAGATGACTCCATAGATAGATCTTGGTGACACGTAGGAAAATTTTGAATTTATGTTACGTTCCCCAACAGTGGTATCATGAGCTAGGTCTATGCGTAGTTTCTATGCACGAGTAGAACACAAAGTAGTTGTGGGCGTTGATTTTGTTCAATATGCTTACCATTACTAGTCCAATCTTGATTCGGTGGCATTGTGGGATGAAGCGGCCCGGACCGACCTTACACGTACTCTTACGTGAGACTGGTTCCACTGACTGACATGCACTAGTTGCATAAGGTGGCTAGCGGGTGTCTGTCTCTCCCACTTTAGTCGGATCGGATTCGATGAAAAGGGTCCTTATGAAGGGTAAATAGCAATTGGCATATCACGTTGTGGTTTTTGCGTAGGTAAGAAACGTTCTTGCTAGAAACCCATAGCAGCCACGTAAAACATGCAAACAACAATTAGAGGACGTCTAACTTGTTTTTGCAGGGTATGCTATGTGATGTGATATGGCCAAAAGGATGTGATGAATGATATATGTGATGTATGAGATTGATCATGTTCTTGTAATAGGAATCACGACTTGCATGTCGATGAGTATGACAACCGGCAGGAGCCATAGGAGTTGTCTTAATTTATTTATGACCTGCGTGTCAACATAAACGTCATGTAATTACTTTACTTTATTGCTAACCGGTAGCCATAGTAGTAGAAGTAATAAGTTGGCGAGACAACTTCATGGAGACACGATGATGGAGATCATGGTGTCATGCCGGTGACAAGATGATCATGGAGCCCCAAGATGGAGATCAAAGGAGCTATATGATATTGGCCATATCATGTCACTATTATTTGATTGCATGTGATGTTTAACATGTTTTTGCATCTTGTTTACTTAGAACGACGGTAGTAAATAAGATGATCCCTCATAATAATTTCAAGAAAGTGTTCCCCCTAACTGTGCACCGTTGCGACAGTTTGTTGTTTCGAAGCACCACGTGATGATCGGGTGTGATAGATTCTAACGTTCACATACAACGGGTGTAAGACAGATTTACACACGCGAAACACTTAGGTTGACTTGACGAGCCTAGCATGTACAGACATGGCCTCGAAACACAAGAGACCGAAAGGTCGAGCATGAGTCGTATGGTAGATACGATCAACATGAAGATGTTCACCGATGATGACTAGTCCGTCTCACGTGATGATCGGACACGGCCTAGTTGACTCGGATCATGTAATCACTTAGATGACTAGAGGGATGTCTATCTGAGTGGGAGTTCACAAGATGAACTTAATTATCCTGAACATAGTCAAAAGGTCTTCGCAAATTATGTCGTAGCTCGCGCTTCAGTTCTACTGTTTAGATATGTACCTAGAGAAAATTTAGTTGAAAGTCGATAGTAGTAATTATGCGGACTAGGTCCGTAAACTGAGGTTTGTCCTCATTGCTTCATAGAAGGCTTATGTCCTTAATGCACCGCTCAGTGTGCTGAACCTCAAACGTTGTCTATGGATGTTGCGAACATCTAACATACACATTTTGATAACTACGTGATAGTTCAGTTAAACAGCTTAGAGTTGAGGCAGCGAAGACGTTTTGAAACGTCGCGAAACATATGAGATGTTTCGAGGGCTGAAATTGGGATTTCAGGCTCGTGCCCACGTCAAGAGGTATAAGACCTCTGACGATTTTCTTAGCCTGCAAACTAAGGGAGAAAAGCTCAATTGTTGAACTTGTGCTCAGATTGTCTGAGTACAACAATCGCTTGAATCGAGTGGGAGTTGATCTTCCAGATGAAATAGTGATGGTTCTCCAAAGTCATTACCACCAAGCTGCTTGAGCTTCGTGATGAACTATAATATATCAGGGACATATATGATGATCCTTGAGATATTCGTGATGTTTGACACCAGAAAAGTAGAGATCAAGAAGGAGCATCAATTGTTGATGGTTGGTGAAACCACTAGTTTCAAGAAGGGCAAGGGCAAAAAGGGATGCTTCATGAAACGGCAAATCAGCTGCTGCTCTAGTGAAGAAACCCAAGGTTGAACCCAAACCCGAGACTAAGTGCTTCTGTAATAAAGGGAACAGCCACTAGAGCAGAATTACCCTAGATACTTGGTAGATGAGAAGGCTGGCAAGATCGATAGGAGTATATTGGATATACATTGTGTTAATGTGTACTTTACTAGTACTCCTAGTAGCACCATGGTATTAGATACCGGTTCGGTTGCTAAATGTTAGTAAACTCGAAATAAAAGGCTGCGGAATAAACGGAGACTAGCTAAATGGTGAGATGACGATATGTGTTGGAAGTATTTCCAAGGTTGATCAAATATCGTACGCTCCCTCTACCATCAAGATTAGTGTTTGCGTTGAGCATAGACATGATTGGATTATGTCTATCGCAATACGGTTATTCATTTAAGGAGAATAATGGTTACTCTGTTTATTTGAATAATACCTTCAATGGTCTTACACCTAAAATGAATGGTTTATTGAATCTCGATCGTAGTGATACACATGTTCATGCCAAAAGATAGTAATGATAGTACCACCTACTTGTGGCACTGCCACGTTAGTCATTTCGGTATAAAATGCATGAAGAAGCTCCATGTTGATGGATCTTTGGGCTCACTTGTTTTGAAAGGTTTGAGACATGCGAACCATGTCTATTGGTGTATATGCATGAAGAAACTCCATCCAAATGGACCGTTTGGACTCACTTGATTTTGAATCACTTGAGACATGCAAATCATACCACATGGGCAAGATGACTGAAAGCCTCGTTTTCAGTAAAATGGAACTAGAAAGCAACTTGTTGGAAGTAATACATTTTGATGTGTGCAATCCAATGAGTGCTGAGGCATGTAGTGGATATCGTTATGTTCTTACTTCACAGATGATTTGAGTAGATGTTGAGTATATTTACTTGATGAATCACGAGTCTGAATTATTGAAAGGTTCAAGTAATTTCAGGGTGAAGTTGAAAGATCGTCGTGACAAGAGGATAAAATATCTATGATATGATCATAGAGATGAATATCTGAATTACAAGTTTGGCACAGAATTAAGACATTGTGGAAATTGTTTCACAACTAATACAGCCTGGAACACCATAGTGTGATGGTGTGTCCGAACATCATAACTGCACCCTATTGGATATGATGCATACCATGATGTCTCTTATCGAATTACCACGATAGTTTATGGGTTAGGCATTAGAGACAACCACATTCACTTTAAATAGGGCACCACGTAATTCCAATGAGATGACACCGTATGAACTATGGTTTAGAGAAACCTAAGCTGTCATTTCTTAGAAGTTTGGGGCTGCGACGCTTATGTGAAAAAGTTTCAGGCTGATAAGCTCGAACCCAAAGCGGATAAATGCATCTTCACAGGACACCCAAAACAGTTGGGTATACCTCCTGTCTCAGATCCGAAAGCAATAAGGGATTGTTTCTAGAATCGGGTCCTTTCTCGAGGAAAAGTTTCTCTCGAGAGAATTGAGTGGGAGGATGGTGGAGACTTGATGAGGTTATTGAACCGTCTCTTCAACTAGTGTGTGGCAGGGCACAGGAAGTTGTTCCTGTGGCACCTACACCAATTGAAGTGAAAGCTTATGATAGTGATCATGAAACTTCAGATCAAGTCACTGCCAAACCTCGTGGGATGACAAGGATGCGTACTACTTCAGAGTGGTACGTAATCCTGTCTTGGAAGTCATGTTGCTAGACAACAATGAACCTACGAGCTATGGAGAAGCGATGGTGGGCCCGAATTCCGATAAATGGCTCGAGGCCATAAAATCCGAGAGAGGATCCATGTATGAAAACAAAGTGTAGACTTTGGCAGAACAGCTCGATGGTCGTAAGGCTGTTGAGTGCAGATGGATTTTAAAAGGAAGACGGACAATGATGGTAAATGTCACCATTAAAGAAAGCTCGACTTGTCGTTAAGATGTTTTCCGACAAGTTCAAGGAGTTGACTACGATGAGACTTTCTCACTCGTAGCGATGCTAAGAGTCTGTTGGAATTATATTAGCAATTACTGCATTATTTATGAAATCTTGCAGATAGGATGTCAAAACATTGTTTCCTCGACGATTTTCTTGAGGAAAGGTTGTATGTGATACAACCGGAAGGTTTTGTTAATCCTGAAAGATGCTAATAAGTATGCAAAGCTCCAGCAATCCTTCTAAGGACTGGAGTAAGCATCTCGGAGTTGGAATGTATTCTTTGATAAGATGATCAAAGTTTTGGGTGTATACAAAGTTTATGAGAAACTTGTATTTCCAAAGAAGTGAGTGGGAGCACTATAGAATTTCTGATAAATATATGTTGACATATTGTTGATCAGAAATGACGTAGAATTTCTGGAAAGCATATAGGGTTATTTGGAAAGTGTTTTTCAATAGAAAGCCTGGATTAAGCTACTTGAACATTGAGCATCAAGATCTATAAGGATAGATCAAAATGCTTAATGGTACTTTCAAATGAGCACATACCTTGACATGATCTTGAAGGTGTTCAAGATGGATCAGTCAAAGAAGGAGTTCTTGCCTGAGTTGTAAGGTATGAAGTTAAGACTTAAAGCTCGACCACGGCAGAATAGAGAGAAAGGACGAAGGTCGTCCCCTATGCTTAAGACATAGGCTCTACAGTATGCTATGCTGTGTACCGCACCTGAAATGTGCCTTGCCATGAGTCAGTCAAGGGGTACAAGAGTGATCTAAGAATGGATCACAGGACAGCGGTCAAAGTTATCCTTAGTAACTAGTGGACTAAGGAATTTTCTCGATTATGGAGGTGGTAAAAGAGTTCGTCGTAAAGGGTTACGCCGATGCAAACTTTGACACTAATCCAGATTATTCTGAGTAGTAAACTGGATTCGTATAGTAGAACAGTTATTTGGAATAGCTCCAAATGTAGCGTAGTAGTTGTATCTACAAGATGACATAAGGAATTTGATAAGTACATACGGATCTGAAAGATTCAGACCCGTTGACTATAACAGCTCTCACAAGCATAACATGTTCAAACCCAGAACTCATCGAGTGTTAATCACATGGTAATGTGAACTAGATTATTGACTCTAGTAAACTCTTTGGGTGTTAGTCACATGGGGATGTGACCTTGAGTGTTAGTCACATAGCGATGTGAACTGGATTATTGACTCTAGTGCAAGTGGGAGACTGTTGGAAATATGCCCTAGAGGCAATAATAAATTGGTTATTATTATATTTCCTTGTTCATGATAATCGTTTATTATCCATGCTAGAATTGTATTGATAGGAAACTCAGATACATGTGTGGATACATAGACAACACCATGTCCCTAGTAAGCCTCTAGTTGACTAGCTCGTTGATCAATAGATGGTTACGATTTCCTGACCATGGACATTGGATGTCATTGATAACGGGATCACATCATTAGGAGAATGATGTGATGGACAAAGACCCAATCCTAAGCCTAGCACAAGATCATGTAGTTCATATGCTAAAGCTTTTCTAATGTCAAGTATCATTTCCTTAGACCATGAGATTGTGCAACTCTCGGATACCGTAGGAGTGCTTTGGGTGTGCCAAACGTCACAACGTAACTGGGTGGCTATAAAGGTACACTACAGGTATCTCCAAAAGTGTCTGTTGGGTTGGCACGAATCGAGACTGGGATTTGTCACTCCGTGTAAACGGAGAGGTATCTCTGGGCCCACTCGGTAGGACATCATCATAATGTGCACAATGTGATCAAGGAGTTGATCACGGGATGATGTGTTACGGAACGAGTAAAGAGACTTGCCGGTAACGAGATTGAACAAGGTATCGGGATACCGACGATCGAATCTCGGGCAAGTATCATACCGATAGACAAAGGGAATTGCATACGGGATTGATTAAGTCCTTGACATCGTGGTTCATCCGATGAGATCATCGTGGAACATGTGGGAGCCAACATGGGTATCCAGATCCCGCTGATGGTTATTGGCCGGAGAGTCATCTCGGTCATGTCTACGTGTCTCCCGAACCCGTAGGGTCTACACACTTAAGGTTCGGTGACGCTAGGGTTATAGAGATATTAGTATGCGGTAACCCGAAAGTTTTTCGGAGTCCCGGATGAGATCCCGGACGTCACGAGGAGTTTCGAAATGGTCCGGAGGTAAAGATTTATATATGGGAAGTCTTGTTTTGGTCGCCGGAAAAGTTTCGCACATTATCGGTATTGTACCGGGAGTGCCGAAAGGGGTCCGGGGGTCCACCAAGGGGGTCCACCTGCCCCGGGGGCCACATGGGCTGTAGGGGTGTGCGCCTTGGCCTATATGGGCCAAGGACACCAGCCCCAAGAGGCCCATGCGCCAAGAGATAAGGGAAAGGAAGAGTCCTAAAGGGGGAAGGCACCTCCTAGGTGCCTTGGGGAGGATGGACTCCTCCCTGGCCGCACCCTTCCTTGGAGGAAGGGCCAAGGCTGCGCCCCCCCCTCTCCCTTGGCCCTATATATAGTGGGGGGAAGGGAGGGCAGCAACACCTAAGCCCTGGCGCCTCCCTCTCCCTCCCATGACACATCTCCCTCCTCCCGCAGCGCTTGGCGAAGCCCTGTTGGAATCCCGCTACTTCCACCACCACGCCGTCGTGCTGCTGGATCTCCATCAACCTCTCCTCACCCTTGCTGGATCAAGAAGGAGGAGACGTCGCTGCTCCATACGTGTGTTGAACGCGGAGGTGTCGTCCGTTCGGCGCTAGGATCATCGGTGATTTGGATCACGACGAGTACGACTCCATCAACCCCGTTCTCTTGAACGCTTCCGCGCGCGATCTACAAGGGTATGTAGATCCACTCCTCCCTCGTTGCTAGATGACTCCATAGATAGATCTTGGTGACACGTAGGAAAATTTTGAATTTATGCTATGTTCCCCAACAGCAGAGCCCTCCGCCGTGCGAGCAGCCGAGGAAGAGCCCGACGGAGTGACGACGTAGGCCGCCGAGCCCTTAGCCATGGTGGCCACTGAGGCCAGAGAAGGAGCCCTTGTCAGCAGCATGGGCGGGGGAGGGTTGATGGCGGCACTCACCCCACCCAGCTGAGAGCTTGCCAATGGTGCCGGGAGCGGATCCAGGCGCTGGCGCGGCAGCTCCATACCCCCAGCCGACGCGAGGAGACCGTTCACGCAGCGGGTGCCCCAGTCTCCCGCAATGCCCAGACCACCAGGACCCCCAAAGGGGTGGCCGCCAGAGCGGGAGGTGTTGCCACGCCCTTCCCCATCGATCCTTCCCCGAAAGCAGCTGCGGGAGTAGTCATGTCTTCGCGTCAGATCTTCATTGTAACGCCCCAGACACACCCGCCGGTGGTTGTTACTCCTGGCGGGATCTAGACTGGCCCCACAGATCAATACTAGTCTTTTCTGTGCACTTTGTCCTCACTCATGCGCACCCGGGAGCAATTTCCCGGTCGATCACCCATCCTGACACTACTCCAAGCTGAGCACGCTTAACTTTGGAGTTCTGTCCGAATGGGCTACCGGAAAAGAAGGAATTCCTTATTGATATGAGTAGTCTATCATCCCTAATAAGCCAGGCCATCACATACACCCCCACTCAGAGGAACCGACGTCCTCGTCGGGCCACAGAAACGTTCCCTCTTGGCACAACCGTCTGTGCATCAAGTCCGGTACATGTGCCATGCCGTGTTCCACGACGGGTCACAAACGTCATGAACAACATGACCACGCACATGTCCGCAACCATCCGTGTAACCGCGAGGGCCGGCTCTCATACTAACTTGTAACGCCCCGGACACACCCGCCGGTGGTCGTTACTCCTGGCGGGATCTAGACTGGCCCCACAGATCAATACTAGTCTTTTCTGTGCACTTTGTCCTCACTCATGCGCACCCGAGAGCAACTTCCCGGTCGGTCACCCATCCTGACACTACTCCAAGCTGAGCACGCTTAACTTTGGAGTTTTGTCCGAATGGGCTACCGGAAAAGAAGAAATTCCTTATTGATATGAGTAGTCTATCATCCCTAATAAGCCAGGCCATCACATTAATCCTCCTCCGGCTCGTAGTTTGGTCGCAGCTCCATGAAAGGCACCGTGCGGTCCACCACATCCAGGACATGGATGGTGAGGTGATGGATGAGCGTACGCCTTTCCGTTGGAGGAGCGGGGGGCGGCGGAGCCACCGGCCATTCCTCGTCCACCGTGTTCTGAAGGCCGGCCGGCTCGGGCACCTCGAGGTCGTAGATCCTGGGGATGCCAGACGGGTTCTTCATCCAGGCGGTGACATCCAGCTGCCAGCGGTCGTCTGGCGGGAGGATCTCCACCAACTGACCATGAAGGTTATTGACGAGCTGACTGACGGAGCACCATTCCCAGGCGCTGGCCGGAAGGCCCTCGATGCCCAGCTTGCAGAAAAACTCCATCTTGCCGCTGGTCACTTGCGCGCTACTGTGCCGGCGCTGGAACGCGATGGGAGCGCTCGCGCAACGGATCCGGCTGGATTCGCGGAACACTCTATCGCAGTCCTCCGTGGAGGCGAAGGAGAGTAAGAAATCGGCGGGGTGGGTAACCTCCACCCAAACATGGCGCCTCTCCACCCCGCAGCCCCGGGACAGAGCTTGCACCAACGCCTCCGGCGACACAGGGGGGCGCCTGCCCTGCACCGAGGCAAGAAGAGCCCGGCAGCGGAAATCCGCCTCCAGCGCCTCCATGCCTGGCGAGCGGGAGATGACACCCCCCCCCTGGCAGGCCGCAGACCTGGTTCGCCATGGGTGTGGACCTCACCCGGGAAGTGATCCCGAGCCAAGGGAGGGTAGTGCGCCATGGTGCGCGGCGGCGGATGGGGGATGCAGGGAGGAGAGTTCACATGCGCCGCCTGGTCCGGCCCCGCAGAAGAAGAATCTCCACGACGGCCACGAGAAGGGGGAGCGGGGCGCGTCGGAGGAGCGGTGTGGGAGTGGAAATCTCTAGCAATGTGGCCTGAGGTCCAGCAGATGTGGTAGCGAATCTCGCCGGGGCAATTAACTTTGAGGTGGCCTGATTCCAAGCATTTAAAGCAGCGCCCCACCAACCACTGGGGAATCCGAGGCTTGGAGTTAAGCGGCTTGTTGATGACGGAGGGGGGGGGGGGAGGTCACGGCGATGTCGACGACGATTCCGCACCTCGATCCAGCCCCCGTTGTCCGGTTCCAGATCCTCCGTGGCAGGACGCGAACGGCCCGGGAGTGGGGCCTCAGAAAAGGACGAGGATGCCGCCGCAGCAGGGACGCTATCTGGCCGACGGCCGTCGGAGTGACGTGCCGGCGGGTGGGGCTGAGGGTGGGAGCGTGGGCGGCGGATCTGGCCGTTGGCGGCGGAGGGGGAGCGTGGGTGCGAGAGGACCGTTGGGAAGCCATACGGGTCATGCAAAGATGAGCGTTTTCTCGGTTGTGCATATGCACAATGCTGGTTTGCGTGGTTGCACGTAGCGTGGTGGGGGTGGGGAAGCTCTCAGCGTGTTTGGTTGGGGGATTTAAAGACTGGAAATGGGAGTTTAAGGTATGTGAGACTAAAAATCCCTTGATTGGATCGGGAACATGGGAATTAAGAGGGGAAGGGGAAGAGGAATTAAGGGGCCTAACTCCCTCGGATCTATTCCCTGGGGGACCCCTGGTAATTGATGTGGGGATTGGGAATTGTGAGAAGAAATAATGATTCGGTTTATTTGGTTACGTGTGCACGTGAATGAGTGCCGTTGAAAGTTTCCTATTCCGCAGCCTAATCCTACCAACCAAACAGGGGCAGTCAAGTCTCTACTCTCTATACTACCTAAAAGAACCGTAAGGTTCCGTTTCCCCTCTTACGTCGTCCCACCTTTCGTCATGCCTCTCCTCGTACGACTCCCCACCCCTCCACCGATTTTCCTCTCTCCCTCCACCGGTTTTTCTCCCTGCTGGTTTCCTTATTTACCGGTTTTCTAATCTATCTTTGGAGTCAGAGAAATCATGTATGGAAACCAATCTCTTAATTGTTAATACAAACGCAATTAATACAGACACAATCATTTCCTAGAAAAAAATACAGACACAATCAATTCATGTATGGTAACAAATATCTTCTCAATGACGGTGATCAATCTCCTTTCTTCTTTCAATCAATTTCCTTTTTTCTCCCATCTCTACTACCTTAAAACAATGCAAGGTTCCTCTCCCATCTTACGTTGTCCACCCTTCATCCATCCCTCCATGTGCAATCCCCATCTTGATCTCCACCAATTTTCTCCCCCTCATGATTTTCTATTTAAATTGGTTTTGATCTGGCCGAACAAACGAGGATCAATCTTTGGTAACACAATCAATTCTCATATGGTAAACAATCTATTATTTGCCAACACATAATGCAATCAATTCACGTCAATCACGGACATATTCTTCTCTTCCTTATATTGGTTTATTTTCTTCCTTTTATGCTTATTCATTTTTCTCTATATTTATCTCTCCCTTCCTTTGGAGATTTCTTCTCATGCATCCCATGATTCTGTGCCTGCCGCGCTAGGGTACGCAAGACCCTACGTGCGCTGCCGCTGGGACCCCGCTCGCACCGCGTCGGGAGACCTCCACCCTCTCTAGGAGAAGAGGCCGGAGCACCATGACCAGGGAAGATCATGGCGTTGTCAAGTGCTCGCCTCAAGTCTACGCCACACACTCGAGGCCCAGATCCATGTCACCTCTGCGCGCCTACATTGAGTGCTGCCGCCGAGCCCTTTTCTCGACGTCATCGCCTGACCATCACTGCCGAACCGGGAGACGGGAAGCAGGAAGACGTCGCGGATGGTGGTGCATCTTTTCCGAAGGACGGAGGTTGGCCAGACCACACGCTCCCGGGAAAATGACTCGATCATCAACTGCTACAAGGAGGCGGCGGCGAGTGATTTATAAATGCTTTCATGTTTATAATTTTCAGTTATTTTTCTTGTCTACTTGATTGCCATATCTAATGTATTTTTTCCTTGATATAGTTACAGGGATCTTCAAGGGGTAATGCTCTAATGGCAAGCTAACATGCATGATGCAGTTATGTACTTTACTTGCTCCCATGAATATATTTGTCATATTTCTCACGAAAATCAGACGCTCAACACACACTCATTAATCTTAGCTATATTCTATTCGTGTTGCAGAAAACGTAAATTATTTGCGATCTAGAAGGGACTCATCATTCTGAGAGTCTGGTTCTACTCTTGTTTGGTTGGATTTTTTTTATCCTTGGAAGACTAGCATTATGTAATATATTTGTAATCCCATACTTTTGCCAGTATATATATACTGTCTGAACTCTCCCTAACCAAACATACAATGTAATATTACAGTTGGGTCATTCAGATATTCCATAGAACATCACCCTTCTCACTATTTATTAATATTCCTTGCACAATACTTCTCAGTTTTTTTAGGTTTATAAGAACAATCTATGGCATGTTTTTTATCACTTCGGTATTAGTCGTGTTTTTATACCATAACCTATGGCATGTCTACTTTGTGATCTTGACCTTTACTCCACATTAATATAACCTTGTAAATTAGTTTGATGGATTGTATATCATCCTGTGATTTTGTTTGATTATAATACCGTCCCTGGTTATATATATAAATTTTGGTAATTTCCTTTTATTCCTCTGCAAGTGAGCTTATCTATTTTACAAAACTCAATTTCATTGTGAAGTTTGATTATTCCTCTATTTGCGGCTGGCCTTATAGTCAGTTGTCCATATGAGTTCACATAGAACATTACTTGTCGGATACTATACAATGATGCCGGGAAGGAAATGGAAAAACAAGTTCAAATATTGCATGTGATAAAAATTAAGAAAATTGGGACAGAAGATGTACACATCAACCATCAAGAGAGCAAACCATTGTTATATGGATTCGGTTCTCACAAACTTCACAATGGATCGCAAAATATTGACTTAATGCTATCTTTCTGATTATTATTCATTATGTTCGAAAAGTTGAAGTGCCCCTTGATCAATGTAACGTGAAGAATATTTGTATGAGTTGCGTGTAATAGTAACATAGAAATATGACTGGTGGAGAAAAAGAGGGAGGATGTAATGGTAAATAGTAACATGGAAATATGACCGGTCAAGAAAAACAGGGAGGATGTAATGGTAAAGAAGAAAAAATGGCCGTTGTTGAACATGTCTGCAAACAAGCAACATATGGCGATGGACATATTCTCTACAATATGAATTTGAGTTGGTTATTGTTTTCACAAGTTTCTTAATTTCAACTTGTGATGCAATGTCACTGTCCATTGTTTTCTTCATAAGAGTTTATTATTTAATCTACCGGTGTATTATGCATTTGCATGATTGTGAACACAATGAGGCCATGCTTGTGCATCATCATCAATAACAGTCATTGTGGCCATGTATGTGATTTAAGAAGAATAATATTTGGGACTATTCGTGTGAGTACAATTTCATAGAAGGATTGATGACATTATTTCTTTCATGGCGAGCCAAATGTAAAATATTTGTGTGAGTACAATTGCATAGAAGGATTGATAACATGCATTTTCATGTGCGGTAACTCGGAGTTAAGCCGAGAGTCGGGAAGAGATAAATACATTATTCGTTTGAGCAATATGTATCTATATTCCCGTGGCAACGCACGGGCAATTACCTAGTCTCTTAAATTCCCTTATCTAATTGCCTTCAGATGCCAATCAAAGGAATGGGATTTAATATCAATTTCCCATGGTACTCCCTCTGCAAACTCCCATCTCTAAATTCCCATTCCCTCTACCCATGGCTGCAAAACACGGCAAGGGCTCTGCGGTGGCAATCTATTCCACTAGTAATAAAACGAGAATTAGCAGCGGAAATCGAGGGCGGTTGTAACCAAACTGGTCAAAGTCACCTGTAATACATCCAGCGTAGGAGGTTTACATTCTTGTGGACCGCTCCGGAGGCGTTTCAAATGTTCCGCAACTCCGCCGGCGAGTCCGGTCCGAGGTTGCGGAGCGAGAGCGAGCATCGTAGACGAAGTAGTCGAACAAGCGAAAGTAAATAACACAGAGAGATATGGAGGAGACCAGCTTTATTAATCAATGATCAGAGATTACAATGATAGCTCCTCGTTGCCTTATATAGGGACTAGGGGGTCAAGGGATAAGTACCCACTTAACGTAAAGTGGGGGAAACGGGAGGGGCTAGCCCGTGCGATACGCACGAGGCCGCCGCCACCCCTTTGGTGGCCCCAGTTTCCCAACACTCCCCCTTGGGTAATTATCCGTATATCCATGCCTCAAAACTCCGAAAAACCCAGTGGGAAAAATACGGAGAAAGAGCACATAGTATACGTTGTTGTATTGCACGAATTGCCTCGTCAAAAACCTCGTGTGAGAAACATCAGGAAAACTCACTCAAGGGAAAAAGAGTACAATCCACTCAACCATCAAGTTGAGTACTCGATCATCAGGATTGAGATTTTAGCGACGAGTTTGTGAAGTTTCTCCCCCTGAACCTTGCATCTCCCTAAGTCTCATCATACTGATTCCACGCACACACCTCTCTAAGGTTGATGCCGGTAATGATTTAGTGAACATATCAGCAAGATTGTCACAGGGCTTAGTATGCAAAACTCTCACCTCGTTCAACTGTTGCAGTTCATGTGCATAGAAGAACTTGGGACTAATATGCTTTGTGAGGTTACTCTTCACATAACCCATCTGGACTTGTGCAACACAAGCAGCATTATCTTCATAGATAATGGTAGGGGTTTGTACGGTGTTCAGCCCACATGTCTGCTGAATGTGGCCGATCATCCGCCGAAGCGATACACATTATTTTGATGCTTCGAATAGTGCCATGATTTCCGAGTGGTTCGTGGAAGTCGACACAAGGGTTTGCTTGGACGATTTCCAGGAAAATGCAGTTCCACCATAAAGGAAAACATATCCAGTCTGCGATTTGCAATCATGCGGGTCCGATAGGTACCCAGCATCGGCATAGCCTATAATAGATAGGTCTTGATTCCTCTTATAAAATAGGCCAAGATCTTTGGTCCCTTGTAGGTAACGGAAGACGTCCTTGACACCTTTCCAATGTCTTTTGGTAGGTTCAGAACTGTACCTCACAAGCAAACTGACGGCGAACGCAATATCTGGCCGTGTACAGTTTGCGAGATACATGAGTGCTCCAACTGCACTCAGGTAAGGAACCTCTGATCCCAGAGTTTCCTCCCCCTCTTCCTTTGGCCTGAACGGGTCCTTGTCTGCCTGTAAAGACCTCCCGACCATCGGGGTCTTAGAAGGATATGCCTTATCAATTCCAAATCTTTCCAACACCTTCTGGGTGTAGGCCGACTGGTGCACTAGAATCCCACCAGGGGAATGTTCAAGTTGCAGACCTAGACAGAACTTGGTTTTACCCAAATCCTTCATTTCGAATTCCGACATCAGGTAGGAACTCGCTTCCTCAATATCCTCAGGTGTACCGATTATGTTTAAATCGTCCACGTACATCGAGATTATACAGAATCCATCTTTGGATCGCCGTATAAAAACACATGGGCAATCTTTATTGCTCCTGTAGCCCTTCTCATGAAGGAAATCGCTTAAGCGATTGTACCACATTCTACCAGACTGTCTGAGTCCGTACAGTGCCTTTTGAAGTTGAACGCTGTATAGACCCCTGTTTGCTCTATCATGGTTCGGAACAGGGATACCTTCTGGAACCTTCATGTATATGTTCGAATCCAAGTTACCATACAGGTAAGCAGTGACAACATCCATTAGTTTCATTTTCAAGCCCATGTTTACTGCCATCGAGATCAAGTATCTAAAGGTAACTCCATCCATGACCGGGGAATAAGTCTCCTCAAAATCGACACCTGGTCGTTGAGTGAACCCTTGAGAGACAAGCCTTGCTTTGTACCATACTACCTTATTATTTTCATCTCCCTTACGAACAAAAACCCACCTATGGCCAACAGGGCAAATGTCGGGAGGGGTTCGACAAACTGGTCCGAACACCTTCCTTTTGTTGAGAGATAATAATTCGGCAGTAATTGCCTGCTGCCAATCTTTCCAATCCGACCTTTTCTTGCAATCAGCGAGCGTGTTAGGCTCAGGGTCAAGATCTATGATTGAGGCAATTTTCGTAGCAAAGTTGATGTCGACAATCACCGTTGCTCGGTTCAAGGACTCCCCCGTATAAATATAATTTATGGCCATTTCGTCATGGAGCACATCCGGCGCAAACACTTGCTCTACCAAATTTCCCATTATGGGAGCAAGGTCCTTTAGATTTCCCGCGCCGATGTGTGCGCTCACATCTCTGATGGGTCTTTCCCCTATGGGAAAGTTTAAGTCCGGAATTTCGTGCACTGAATTTTCCATACTTGTGCCAGGTCTCGACTGGCTCCCCGTTTCAATTTGCGGTACTTTGGTGACAGGCTGCGATAAATCTCGCTTATCCTTTTTCGTCAAGCGTCCCCGAGTACTTGGGATTTGAGAAGCCGGATTTCTCGCCCTTTTAGGCCTTTGGACGGGAGCGGGTATACCATCATTTTTCTTCGGTATTTCAACCCTTTCCGATGCATTGCGCGCATGCACATGCGATTTTTTCACAGTCTTTAAGTCACTAAAGTGGTCGGGCAGTTGATTTGCTAAAGACTGCAAATCTATTATCTTTTGGACTTCTCTCTCAGTCTCAGCAGTGCGTGGGTCATGAGCGTGGATCCCTGTGGCTTGCCATGTGATTTCTCGACTTTTAGCATCAAGGGGTTGATTCTCTCCCCCTAAAGTCGGGAGAGGTGGCTGATCCACCCATCGGTGGTGGCACGGTGGAAGATCTGGCCATCCGAGGGGGACAAAGTGGCTGATCCGTCCATCCAGGCGGCGTGGTGGAGAATGCGACCATCCGAGGTGGCGTGGTGGCTCGACAACCAATCCGAGGCAGCATACTGGAAGATCTTCCCGCCCAAGGTGGCATGGTGTTTCGGTCGCCCATCGGCCACGGCGTAGCGGTAGATCTGACCGTCTGTGGTGTCGCCATTGCAGATCCACCCTGTCGGGGGATGCCAGTAGCACATCTACCTTTCTACAGCGGCGCGGTGGCTCTACAAGGATTGGATTGCTGCCGCTGCGACCTCCACCGAGGCCTCCCAATATCCGGCAGGGCGGGCTCCCAAATGTTAAGAATTTTTTTGCCCCGGATTATATATTTTTGTATAGATAGTTGTTGCTTCTAGGGTTAACAAATGTATGCTTATATATTTTTGTATGATTAGTTGCTTCTTATATGATTGTGATTAGTTGTTGCTTATATGAATGTGACTACTTGATAAGATTTCTAAGATAGGTCTCGTAAACTCCAATGGAGGCAGAAAGTTAAGTTTTTTGCTTTAGCCCAATGATGAAACTGGTAACCTTTACTTGTATCAAAGGCATTTCTAGCTTTGACTTGTTTGTGATGGAATAACAAAAAAAGTTAACTCATGCTAGTCGAAGTAGTTAGGACTTTGATGTCGGAGTAGTTAGGACTTTGATGACAAAAATCAAGGTTAATTACGTTATCAGATATCTTTATCTTTGTCTCTCTTTCTTCTGTCTAGACTATGTACCTATGTGTTGACCTCTGAACAAGGTTGTCAGAATCGTGATTCTGTTGTACGATTCTACGACTCCAACTATCTATCCCCTTTGATTTTACGATGTTAAATCTATGTTTCTATGATCCCGATATTAAGATTCTACGATTTGCGATCCTATCATCGGAGCTCCGATCCGATTCAAAATTGCGATTCTGACAACCTTGCCTCTGAACATACTTGTGTCAAATATAACCCAATAAGATTTAAACTAAATATTTTGTTTGCAGCTGTGTTTTATTTTAGTTGCGTTACAAAAGAAGAAGAGAAGAGGAAAGTGCAAGTCGGTGGACCTGCCTACTAGAGTCTCTCCCGCACCTCCTTTATATGGGGCGCTTTCTAGTTCATAGGCTGTATGTCTCAATAAATTTTATTGATTTACATATGTAAAGATGTAATGAAATCTTAACTGTATCTAAATAAATATTTTCTATTACGGGTGTTCAATATTTTAGTTGATTTCATAAAATTATTTCAACAGAAGATGAAGCCTTATTGTCAACCAACTCAACATAAATGATTCAATTGTTGGGGATAGATTATGTACCCATGTCTTTTATGAGATGCAAAGCTTTGTGCAAATGAATGATGTATGCCTATGTTTATTTCAATGTATACTTTCAATTTCCTTCGCGTGACTGATTCAGAAATACAAATATTGAGGAGTGTTTCATCTGACTATATTAGCAGGGGCAGCTACCAAAAACAAAAAAGTTAAACCCCTGGCATACAAAATGGAGACAAGAGCGACCTAACCAGTACGTACGAGACAAACCGATTCAAGTGCGGACAGAAATTCGGAGTGCTAAGCCAATCGAATACCATATCATGCATGGTAAGATAATGCACGCAGGCAGATGCCTCCAAGCTCGGCAGGAACAACATGCAGCTCGCTATAGTAGTGCTGCATGCTAGCTAGCAATGGAATCCACACCGCACAGGCGACAGCATGCATATATATACTCCGTATAGAGATGCCCCCCGTGTGTCAGTTCAGACCACAAATGTGCAGCCAACCTGGATATTGTGTGCGGTGTAAATACCACCGTCGACTACACGTGTATACATCCCTCCTTTTGCCGGCTGTGGTTTCTCATTTTGATTATTGTCCTTGTTCGGTTACATGAGATGCACTTGGCGCTTTGATACCTGATACTTCCTCCGTCCGAAAAAATGTGTCCTTCAAACGAATGTATCTACTACCAAATTGAGAGACAAGTTTGGGACAAGGTTTTTCGGACGGAGGGTGTATATTTTAATAAATGCTTGATACAAAGGTTCGGAGTAATTCACCTTATTAGAAGAAAAAAAACATGTATACATCCCTCATTATGGTAGTGGTTAAGCACTTAAGGGCATCTCCAACGCTGACTAACAAATTTGCACCAGCATCCGTCTGACAGCGGACAATGATACCAGAGACGGCCATCCAACGCTATCCTGTATAAGTCCGCCAGTAAATGGCAATTTGAAATTCAAATAAAGTTTGATATATACGATGCGCCGGATCATATGAGCGCCGGATCACATGCCCGATCACACCCAATAAGGTATGTTGTAGTTTTTACATGCCCGGTCACAAAAAGAATATCAGTTCGGCAGTCCGTGTGGAAAATTGATTTTCTGCCCTCTCGGACCAGCAGTTCGAGCTTCCACGCTCAAGGTGTCGTCGCCGCCCTATAGGCAGCGAACGCTTCCTCCTCCTCTACCACCTCCATCTCCTCTTTCGCTTCCCCCAAGTCATCTTTCTGCCACTCAAACATCTTGTAGTAGACAGCTTGCATGATTATTCTTGTGTTGGCATCGAAAGCATCCAAATTCAAGGTCAACATCCTGGCGTCCTCCGCACAGGCTGCTATTTGCACCTTCTTCTCTTCGAGCAATGCCTTCTTCTCCTCGAGCGTGACCTTCTTCTGTTCAAGCGTTAACTTCTTCTCGGTCGCCTCCATCAACAGCTTGAACCACTCTGCCTTTTTTTTCCGCCTTGATGTCGAACCGCTTGACGTATGCCTCCTCCTTCTTCGACAAGAGTCCTCAAATTTCTCTGTCAACATGGCAACCACACCTTCTCGCTTTGCCCTCTCATCCTCCCACTTCTTTCCCCAGAACTCTCTTCTAATCATCTTGGACGGTTTATTTGTTGGGCCGGTTGGGTCCTTGGTTTCCACCCACTTCTTTCCCCGGAACCCTCTTCTAATCTTCTTGGACGGTTTTTCTGTTGGGTTGGTTGGGTTCCCGGCTTCCTCCCTCTTCTTTCCCCGCCACCAGCATGCCCTCCGCCGGCAGCCCGCTTCTTGAGGGTCTCCTCCTTTGCGGCTTCTGCTTTGACGCAGTGTTTTTCCGCGTCGCCGATTTGATCTTTCGGACGAGCGTGATGCTCAGATCCTTCAGCACCTCCACCACATCCTCCATATCTGGCAGGCTATCCTACGGTTCCATGGGACAGCGGTGGGAGGGAAGAAGAGAGTGGGAGAAAAGGACATGAATTGGGTGGAGAGCGACGGGATGGAAGAAGAGAGTGAGGATTTTGCTGCAGAAACAGGGCGGGCATCTACAAGTGCAGGCTCCGCCTGCCTTTTGAATGGGCCCGGGGTGTCGGAGTCCTACGTGTCTGCTGTCCGAACTCCCACAAACATTCCCGCCCCCACGTTTGGTTCTAGTTTGCCCAAAAACTGGTCCGGACTACTCGACGGACCAATACAGGCCCGCGTTGGATGACACAAAACATCCAGACCACGCTGTCCGGACATGTGCAGGCGGTTTGAGGGTCAGTGGTGGAGATGCCCGAAGGGGAACATAGTAATTTCAAAATTTTCCTACGCACACGCAAGATCATGGTGATGCATAGCAACGAGAGGGGAGAGTGTGATCTACGTACCCTTGTAGATCGACAACGGAAACGTTTGGTTGATGTAGTCGTACGTCTTCACGGCCCGACCGATCAAGCACCGAAACTACGACACCTCCAAGTTCTAGCATACGCTCAGCTCGATGACGATCCCCGGACTCTGATCCAGCAAAGTGTCGGGGAAGAGTTTCGTCAGCACGACGGCATGGTGACGATCTTGATGTACTACTGTCGCAGGGCTTCGCCTAAGCACCGCTACAATATTATCGAGGACTATGGTGGCAGGGGGCGCCGCACACAGCTAAGAATATGATCACGTGGATCAACTTGTGTCTCTCTAGGGTGCCCCTGCATTTGTATATAAAGGACCAAGAGGGGGAGGCCGGCCGGCCACATAGGGCACGCCAGGAGGAGTCCTACTCCCTCCGGGAGTAGGACTTCTCCCCCAATCCTAGTTGGAATAGGACTCGTGAGGTGGGAAAAGAGAGAGAGAGAAGGAACGGGGCGCCGGCCCCCTCTCTCCTTGTCCTATTCGGACTAGGGGGGAGGGGCGCGCGGCCCAGCCCTGGATGCCTCTCCTCTTCTTCCACTAAGTCCCATTAAGACCCATATAGCTCCCGGGGGGTTCCAGTAACCTCCCGGTACTCCGGTAAAATCCCGATTTCACCCGGAACACTTCCGATATCCAAACATAGGCTTCCAATATATCAATCTTTATGTCTCGACCATTTCGAGTCTCATCGTCATGTCCGTGATCGCATCCGGGACTCCGAACAACCTTCGGTACATCAAAATGCATAAACTCATAATATAACTGTCATCGTAACCTTAAGCGTGCGGACCCTACGGGTTCGAGAACAATGTAGACATGACCGGGACACGTCTCCGGTCAATAACCAATAGCGGGACCTGGATGCCCATATTGGCTCCTACATATTCTACGAAGATCTTTATCGGTCAGACCGCATAACAACATACGTTGTTCCCTTTGTCATCGGTATGTTACTTGCCCGAGATTCGATCGTCGGTATCTCAATACCTAGTTCAATCTCGTTACCGGCAAGTCTCTTTACTCGTTCCGTAATACATCATCTCACAACTAACTCATTAGTTGCAATGCTTGCAAGGCTTATGTGATGTGCATTACCGAGAGGGCCCAGAGATACCTCTCCGACAATCGGAGTGACAAATCCTAATCTCGAAATACGCCAACCCAACATGTACCTTTGGAGACACCTGTAGAGCACCTTTATAATCACCCAGTTACGTTGTGACGTTTGGTAGCACACAAAGTGTTCCTCCGGTAAATGGGAGTTGCATAATCTCATAGTCATAGGAACATGTATAAGTCATGAAGAAAGCAATAGCAACATACTAAACGATCGGGTGCTAAGCTAATGGAATGGGTCATGTCAATCAGATCATTCACCTAATGATGTGATCACGTTAATCAAATAACAACTCTTTGTCCATGGTTAGGAAACATAACCATCTTTCATTAACGAGCTAGTCAAGTAGAGGCATACTAGTGACACTCTGTTTGTCTATGTATTCACACATGTATTATGTTTCCGGTTAATACAATTCTAGCATGAATAATAAACATTTATCATGATATAAGGAAATAAATAATAACTTTATTATTGCCTCTAGGGCATATTTCCTTCAGTCTCCCACTTGCACTAGAGTCAATAATCTAGATCACATCGCCATGTGATTTAACATCAATAGTTCACCTCTTTATGTGATGGTTCACATCTCCATGTGACTAACACTGTCAGGACCCCAATTCCAAGTCACATCGATCTAGCCGGTAACACCTCATATCACTTTGCGGCCTCACGCACGGTATCCCATGGGTGTCGCCTTACCATGGCCCGGGACCGTTTGCGTCTTTTGGCTCACGTATATGATAGTGTCGCTAGCATCCATATGACAGAGAACCCGGGCCGACATGGCTAGTCATGAACCCAAAACGGCACTAACCTATGGGGATAGGCATACATGAATCACATCGAGCATGTCGGTCAGCAGCGTGTGAATCCGGGCTGTAGCACTGGGCTAACAGGACTCCGGGAACCCGGGCTGTAGCAGGCTAGGCAGGACTACGGATGTCACCGCGTGATATTTCCCCAAAGGGACAGACACAGGAACGAAGTGAAACACATGCCGGCCAGTCAAGTGACCTGAGCAGTAGTGCTGGGCTAACAGGACTCCGGTGAACCGGGCTGTAGCGGACTACTATGGCTCATGGAAGCACTAGACTACATTTCCCCATAAGAGAGGCTGCCAAGGATAAACAAGTAGATTGTCGGATCCCACACATACCAAGCATTTCAATCATACACACAACATGCTCGATATGTGTAAATACAACATGGCATCACAACATAACTCTACAACTCAAGTATTTATTCATTAGGCTCCGAGGAGCGAGATATTACAAATATGGGTCTCATGGCCCAAAAATCATAGCATACAATGCAAAGCACATGCGGAAGCTTAACATGTCTGAGTACAGACATCTACAAATGAAAAAGGCTAAGAAGCCTGACTATCTACCACATCCTGCCGAGGGCACAAGATCGTAGCTGAGGTATCAAGCTAAATTAAGCAAACGTGAGTACAAAGGTACTTAGCAAGACTTACATCAGAACTAGCTACATGTGCATCGGTATCAACAAGGGGGGGGGGGTGGAGTTTAACTGCAGCAAGCCAGCTTTGACTCAGTGGCTAACCTGAACTACGACTGCAAGCAACTCTTTTGAGGTGGCGCACACGAGTCCACATATTCACCATTCAATACACCACCATGGATCCGCTCCCGTCTCCCTACGAGAAGGCCATTCATAGCACTCACGCTTATCTTGCGAGTTTTAGGGTATCCACTTTCACTTGTCTATGAACTATGCAAGGGGTCCAAGCTTCCATATTCGAGGAATCCGGCTATTCGAATAGATATTGATAACCCTGCAGGGGTGTACTTCTTCACACACGCTCCCACCACTTACCACCATATACACGTCATGTATCTCGGCAACCTTCAAGCAGAAGCCTGGCGAGGGTGTCGGCCACGGCCTACCTAAACACTCAAGTCTCTAGTCCAGGTTTATCGCCTATCCAGGTTCCATGCACAGGGAGTCCGGCCGAGCTTTCCACATACGGCCCCGAACGATGTGTACAGGGTTCCGAGACACCAAACGGGCGCCCGGCATGCCCGGCCACGGTGTATCTACCGCATCATAGCCCACCCCTAGGGTTAGCGCTACGCACGGCCACCAACACATAACCTACAAACACCAAAAACTAGTTGCAACTCCTGGACAGAGTACTAGGGTGATTAAGAAGCCAAGAGGGTCAATTAAGGATCCCAATGAGTGGTAGTAGCTGTTGATGGATCACAGACATAGAACTCAGTTCCTGAGGACGGTTTCAATGAGACAACCCACCATGTACTCCTACATGGCCTCTCACCGCTACCTTTACCAAAACGTGTTCACACACTTAGCTCACACACAGTAGGACATGTTCATCACTGTTCCAATTCACCCCCGATGAATCAGACCTGACTCAACTCTAAGCAGTAGCAGGCATGACAAACAAGCATGAATGAGTAGGCACATCAGGGCTCAAACAACTCCTACTCATGCTAGTGGGTTTCATCTATTTACTGTGGCAATGACAGGTCATGCAGAGGATAAGGGGTTCAACTACCGCAACAAGTAACAGATGATCGTTGTTGTCCTAATGCAGTAAAAGAGAGCAGGAGCGAGAGAGTGGGTTTGTATCGGAATGAACAAGGGGGTTTTGCTTGCCTGGCACTTCTGAAGATATCATTGGGTCTTCATCAGTGTCAACGACCACAGCGTCGGAGCAGCGTCTACCGAGAGGGGACAATTACCGGCAACAAGGAAGAACACAATCAATGCGATGCAACAATATGATTTATGATCATGACATGGCAATATGCTGTTGATTGAGCTAATGCAACTAACAACAAGTTAAATGGAGTTGGTTTGAACACTAGGTTCAAATTCAAACTCCACATGTGGTTATTTAAATACCATTCATTTGATTTGTCCTAAACAGTGGCCTTAAGTTGTTCTAACATGCATGAAAATGGTACAGATGGATTCCTTGAATTTTTCTGATAATTTTTCATATATAATTTATTTCATTCTGAGTTACGGTTGAATTTCTATGATTTTTAGAAGTTTTGGGCATTTTCTGGAATTTCCTGAATAAGAATAAATCCAGAAAAAGGAGTTACTGCGTCAGCACTGCGTCACTATGACGTCAGCTGGTCAACACGGTCTCCCAGAGTCAAACCTGGACCGGTTTAGGGTGGTTGGGGATGACATGTGGGACCAGTCAACTGCCGCGCCAGCAAAGTCAACACTGACGGGTGGGGTCGGTCAACGTGTGACGTGGCCAGGTCAAACTGACCGGTGGGGCCATGGTCATTAGCTTAAATTAAACAGGGTATAACCCTGTGGTTAATTAACGGGTGGGGCCCGTCTGTCAGCGTCTGTTAGGGAGGGATTAGTGGTGATTAGTCTTAATTAAGCGACCACGTCAGCGGTCGACGCCGGCGACCAAAAGCATGGCGGTGGCTCGCCGGAGATGCTCGGGACGGAGCTACAGAGCATCGTTTCGCTCGTGGTTTGCGGCTACGGTGAGCTGAGAGACTCGCGCATCCAGCGGTGGCAACACCTCGCGCCGGGGTTGACTAAATCGACGGCGGCGACAACTTTTGCGGCGGCCGGAGTTCGGGAACATGCGGGCACGAGGCTGCGATGCACTAGGGGGCCGGCTAGCGGCTGCGTTGGCCTCCTGGGGGCTTTCTGAGCACGGTGAGGCGCTCCGTTGTGAGCGTGCGCGGCTATGGCCACGGCTACGCCATGGCCGGCGGCGAGAAGCTTTCGGCCGCGATGGGAAATGGAGCTAGGGGACGGGAACGGAGGGGGCGAGCACAGGAGAAGCAGCAGGGGCTCACAGCGGATCGACGGGTAGGCTCAGCGGCTCGGGGGAGGTCCTGACGACGGAGAATCGAGGACGGCGGCCGTTGGAGTCCGAGGAAGAAGACGAAGCTGATGGCGGCGTTGTAGGGGCTCCCGCGGGGCGTGGCTCGGTGAGGAGGAAGAGGAGGTCGAGGCGGAGCCTCTAAGCGCGTCGGTGAGGCGTGGGGTAGACGGTGGCCACGGCGGTGCACGTCGGCGGCGACGGCTACGCTCGGCGGTTCCGAGTAAGAGAAACGGAGGAGGAGGATGAGCGAGGGAGAGTGCGAGGGGTTCCAGGGGCGTGCGTGGCGGCGTTGGGGATGTCCAGGGCGACGAGGGGGCAGCCAGGCAGGCAACTGCCGGCGTGGCACGCCGCGGCGTCGTGGCTGTCTTCTCCTCTGCCTTCTGGCAGGAGGAAGAAGACGCCCCTGCCCTCGGTGTGCTGGGCCAGTTGGCTGGGCTGCCAGCTGGGCCGGCCAGGTGGGCTGCAGGTGAGATTACTCTCTCTCTCTCTCTTAATTTTGTTTCGGTTTTCTATTTATGTTATTTTGTTTTTATTTAGTTAAAATACTAAATCATTTTATAAAATCCTGAAAATAAATATGTGACTAGAATTAAAATATCCCAAACCACATAAAATGTTCCAGGATTATTGGACATATATTAATTATATAAAGAATATATATCCAATGCAAATAGTTATTTAATTAATTCAAAGGCCCAAAATAAATATCTCTGAGATTCCAAAAATATTGTTTTAAGTTTTACCTCTTGCCAATATTTTCAGAGACTAAGAGGAACATTTTCTTGGACTTCTTTGAAAAGATTTTAATGTTGATTATTTTTGAAGTGATTTATGAGGGTTTCATCTAACCTCAATTCAACTTTCAGAATTTAGACATGATGCATGATGCTCACTCAGGTAAATAGCTGCAAGCAAATTCTAGGGCTGTGACAACTCACCTCCACTAAACAAGAATCTCGTCCCGAGATTCAAGACGTGAGGTAAGAAGACAGAGCGGACACCAATAAAGAATCTTCATGATCCGATTGCCCTTCTCGAAGATGTTGATTCATTGCATCATGTCAATCTTGACATCCTCGCTTTTGAGATCTTCATCCACGCGATGACGACGGAAAGAAACTCAACTAGGATTGATCTTCTCGAAGATCGAGCTAAACAATATCAACTCGCGGAATGAGATGTTGAAACATCTCAAGTTGAGACACAAAACACATTGAGAGGGATGGAAGAACAACGACGGGGTTTGATTTGGTGGCAACAATTCCACGCCTAAATAGATGGTGAGGGGGTTTCAAAGTAGCGAGAAGTTATGTTTCCCATAATACCATAACGAGGCACCTTAGTGAAGGTGATTCGTAAAGCTATTCCCTTAAGTGGCAAAAAGAATTACTTTTGACCCATAGATCATTGAAACTCTTTATACCAGCCTAAGGCAATCACAATCGATCTTTCGAAGGAGTTTGAAAGAATGACATACTCAGACGAGAATGGATGATGTGGACTACCTTGTTGAAGACAACGCAATGGATGATTTTTGCTTATCATCGGAAATGGATGGGACCTATGGTAAGTCCACTTTTGAAGATGATCATGAACAACAACTACTGAGGTGCAAGCTGGGACCAAAATGCAAATGTTGGGAATGATTCTGGTAACTGGGGAAGAACTCAACAGTAGAGAGAGATTCCACTATTTGAAAGGTTATGGCATAATCGAAGAAACTGAGAACGGATCCCAGTTAATGCCAACGATAAATCCTAGTGCTTACGCGTGCTCTCAAGAACTTGAGCATTTTTGTATTAATCAAGGTTTTACCAGTATCCGTGTCAAGGATCCTGGCAACACATCTTACTACCTTGACAAATAGTGATGGACAATGCAGATGCATAAAAGACACCTCTTTCTCAGATTTCACCTTAGCGGGGCCAAGGGAACGAAATCTGGATGATCGACTGAGAGACATTTAGCACTCCGCTTCTAATGTTCTCCTTGATATGCTAGGATAACCCATTTATTGATATGGTTTGGTATCTAGGACATCAAATAAAAGGTCGGACTTCGGAAATAGAAAAATCCATAAGGAACTACTATTGGAATAAATTCTACGAGATCCTTATGGGGAAGTGGCCAACTTCTTCAAACAAGATACTACAATAATAGGTCTTCCGGCTGGATGTGTTGGCCACGACATCCACTTTACTGGTTATCGAGGGACCAATATTATAGTTCTTGGAAAATGCTCCAACCATCATATCTGCCTGAGATTCAGATCTGGTTGGTGTCAGGATATTCTAGACTCATCGAGTCTAGAAAGAAAATGAAAGTTTGCAACACAAATCAATGAGAGGACGTTGCGAGATTCTCGGGGAATGAACTGCGATAGCAAGCTCCAAAACATGAGTTGGTTCTGCTACAACATGTGAACACATTGTCCCAGACAAGTATGACCACATGGTAGTCTTATAATAAAACACTACCGAGTTCAGGTGGGGAACCATTATCGAGGATAACAAAGTCCTAACATAAGTCATGATTCTTAATAAGGAACTTCTTCTCCTTGAACAAATCAATCAGTGGCTTGGTGTGCTAGGGATACGTATAGAATGAAGATGATCAGTCTATCAGACCATAGAATAGTTCGCACGTACATGACTGACTTGGGACGATTCCAAAGGAAGCAAAAACAATCTTTCTCGAATTCACGGCGGCAACTTGCACCTAATGCACATGAATTTGGAGAAAGTCACTTCTTACACCAAACATGTATTTCATGAGCGGGACATGAAGATAATGCTTACAAAAGTTTCCAACACTAACTTAGATGTTCGACATGAATCACGGGGGAGACAACATGCTGCTGATGGGCTCAACAGGAACTCATCAAAATTTCCATATCACTGGACTTCCACCATCATGTGAACACGGTGGTAGCATTGGTCAGACCAAAGGATGTAATGGTGTATGCTCGAGGGATCAACCACGAGTAAAACAACATTACGAACATCGTTGGTTCTGATTTGACTTGACGATAGCCCATACTCAAGTCAAAGTTTTGACAAGGCAATAGATCCAACAACTGTTCACAAGGACCAATTGATGGAGATATCATCTTTCTTCAACACACACACACAGAAGATATCCCTTAACATGAACTAAGTCGGACAAGCTTTTATCTTCCAATTCTCCAAGTTGTTGTCTAGCTCAACCAACTAACTCAGGGATATCCAACACAGATTCTTGGAGAAGGGGTGATTTATAAGAAACCCAACTTGATCACGAACTCAACATAGCGGTCAGGTGACAACCAGGTAATACTTCCGAGAAGATCTTCGGAAAATCACGAACCACCGATATGTTACTAAGCTCGAGAACAACCTTGCCTTTCAGGGCAAGATGATATGATCAAAAGAGTGAGGGATTGACACAATCCTAACTCATTGATCGAAGAGTGCACCAGGAAAAGTGGACTAGGTAGCACGATCAATCTTAGGATGATGATTCAATAACCAACACGCTAAGAAAGAAATTATTGTCCAATAGCTACCTAGCAACTAGTTGCTAGGAGTATTGATTTCACACATCATGGTTCACTTGCCGGCATTCCGGTTGCGACAACATGGGACCGACGAATGAAAGATGATGGTAATAAGTATCACTGCGTCAAGAATTCATGAGAGAGGGTGCAATTCTCATGAGAATCCTGGCATAAAGGGGGTAATACTCCAGGGTAGAACAGAGCAAAAGCTGGATTGGCATTTGTTCTGCAGAACACAACTACTTTGACCCAATCCTGGATATGGATGAGGTAATGGAGTTTGTTTCTCCTAGTCATTCCGGAATAGAATGGCTTGACGGACCACGAGAATAAAAGGCATTGGTGAACACAAATGCACACATACTCTTGGCTATCCACTGATAGACAAAGGTCAGGAAACAACTAAAGAGGAACGACTCAAGGAAACATATATCTTTCTGAGTTGTGGATGCATAGATTAGTATGCCGAGCAAGCTCAACATTTCTTCCGGATAACCCATGCAGAAAGGTAGAACTGACAGAATCACAATTATGAATCGAGAACTCCTCAGGAGTACTCTAATGGTGATCTTTCGGTTCAAAGAACTTCTGCCTTAATGGTTCATGGTATTTGGAAGAAGGAAATACCACGGACCTCGAGGACTATCGCAAAGGTTACTAATATCTTAAAGGAACGAGCAAACACTATCAACAGGAGGTAAGTGGGGTGAATCTCGGGTTCAAGAACCCAGGAATAGAATACCTACTACTAAATGGCATCACAGAATGCTTTCGAGAATGGTGGCCAGGCTCATCACACTGGGAACTCAAAACATGGACAGATTACTAGATGGTTTCATAAGACACCTAGGGTCATAATAGTAGCTCCAACATATACGTCGAGGCAATAGAGTACCTCAACTGACAATTAGTGTGATTAATCTGGCCCAAATGGACATCAGGAACAGGGGAAAGGGTTTGCAAATGCATCAGACTATTTAGAAACCTGGGATGACTTGGACAGCATAACGACTTTAAATGCTCAAAATGATTTGAGGCATCCTGCAAAATAGTGGCATAACCACTCAGAAGCACAATATCAAGATTCCGAGACCAACTATGAACACACGAAAGTTGTAGAAACAGAACTGAGGCTTGAACTCAACAATCCTAGGCAACTACGGTTTAGTAACACGTCATCCTGAGAGATAGAAGAGAAGCCTAGTTCTTAAACCCCGTAGAAAGGAAGAGGTTGACTCAGATCAGAGGGCATGAGGTATAAGGAGTAAAAGAGTCTTACGTTCCTTTCCACAATCAATTTCCTTATATAACTAAAGCATTTCTAGACACAACTTCGACCAGTTGGCTTGGTAAACCTACAGGCAGTCAGGCTCTGATACCAACGTTGTCAGGACCCCGATTCCAAGTCACATCGATCTAGCCGGTAACACATCATATCACTTTGCAGCCTCACGCACGGTATCCCACGGGTGTCGCCTTACCATGGCCCGGGACCGTTTGCGCCTTTTGGCTCACGTATATGATAGTGTCGCTAGCATCCATATGACAGAGAACCCGGGCCGACATGGCTAGTCGTGAACCCAAAACGGCACTAACCTATGGGGACAGGCATACATGAATCACAACGAGCATGTTGGTCAGCAGCGTGTGAATCCGGGCTGTAGCACTGGGCTAACAGGACTCCGGGAACCCGGGCTGTAGCAGGCTAGGCAGGACTCCGGATGTCACCGCGTGACATTTCCCCGAAGGGACAGACACAGGAACGAAGTGAAACACATGCCGGCCAGTCAAGTGTCCTGAGCAGTAGTGCTGGGCTAGCAGGACTCCGGTGAACCGGGCTGTAGCGGACTACTATGGCTCATGGAAGCACTAGACTACATTTCCCCATAAGAGAGGCTGCCAAGGATAAACAACTAGATTGTCGGATCCCACACATACCAAGCATTTCAATCATACACACAATATGCTCGATATGTGT
Source organism: Triticum aestivum (assembly GCF_018294505.1). Classification (NCBI taxonomy): domain Eukaryota; kingdom Viridiplantae; phylum Streptophyta; class Magnoliopsida; order Poales; family Poaceae; genus Triticum; species Triticum aestivum. Next base: position 44,549,911 of record NC_057800.1, read on the forward strand.
AAATACAACATGGCATCACAACATAACTCTACAACTCAAGTATTTATTCATTAGGCTCCGAGGAGCGAGATATTACAAACATGGGTCTCATGACCCAACAATCATAGCATACAAGTCAAAGCACATGCGGAAGCTTAACATGTCTGAGTACAGACATCTACAAATGAAAAGGCTAAGAAGCCTGACTATCTACCAGATCCTGCCGAGGGCACAAGATCGTAGCTGAGGTATCAAGCTAAACGTCGAAGTCCACGCGGAACTACTAGCGAGACTGAAGCCTCTCTGCAAAACATAATTAAGCAAACGTGAGTACAATTGTACTCAGCAAGACTTACATCAGAACTACTACATATGCATCGGTATCAACAAAGGGGGTGGTGGAGTTTAACTGCAGCAAGCCAGCTTTGACTCAGTGGCTAACCTAAACTACGACTGCAAGCAACTCTTTTGAGGTGGCGCACACGAGTCCACATATTCACCATTCAATACACCACTATGGATCCGCTCCCGTCTCCCTACGAGAAGGCCATCCATAGCACTCACGCTTATCTTGCGAGTTTTAGGGTATCCACTTTCACTTGTCTATGAACTATGCAAGGGGTCCAAGTTTCCATATCCGAGGAATCCGGCTATTCGAATAGATAATGATAACCCTGCAGGGGTGTACTTCTTCACACACGCTCCCACCACTTACCACCATATACACGTCATGTATCTCGGCAACCTTCAAGCGGAAGCCTGGCGAGGGTGTCGGCCACGGCCTACCTAAACACTTAAGTCTCTAGTCCAGGTTTATCGCCTATCTAGGTTCCATCCGCAGGGAGTCCGGCCGAGGTTTCCACATACGGCCCCGAACGATGTGAACAGGGTTCCCGAGACACCAAACGGGCGCCCGGTACACCGTGCCACGGTGTATCTACCGCAACATAGCCCACCCCTAGGGTCAGCGCTACGCACGGCCGCCAACACATAACCTACAAACACCAGAAACTAGTTGCAACTCCTGGACAGAGTACTAGGGTGATTAAGAAGCCGAGAGGGTCAATTAAGGATCCCAATGAGTGGTAGTAGCTGTTCATGGATCACAGACACAGAACTCAGTTCCTGAGGACGGTTTCAATGAGACAACCCACCATGTACTCCTACATGGCCTCTCACCGCTACCTTTACCAAATCGTGTTCACACACTTAGCTCACACACAGTAGGACATGTTCACACTTTCCAATTCATCCCCGATGAATCAGACCTGACTCAACTCTAAGCAGTAGCAGGCATGACAAACAAGCATGAATGAGTAGGCACATCAGGGCTCAAACAACTCCTACTCATGCTAGTGGGTTTCATCTATTTACTGTGGCAATGACAGGTCATGCAGAGGATAAGGGGTTCAACTACCGCAACAAGTAACAGATGATCGTTGTTGTCCTAATGCAGTAAAAGAGAGCAGGACCGAGAGAGTGGGGTTGTATCGGAATGAACAAGGGGTTTTGCTTGCCTGGCACTTCTGAAGATAACATTGGGTCTTCATCAGTGTCAACGATCCACAGCGTCGGAGCAGCGTCTACCGAGAGGGGACAATTACCGGCAAACAAGGAAGAACACAATCAATGTGACGCAACAATATGATGCATGATCATGACATGGCAATATGCTGTTGATTGAGCTAATGCAACTAACAACAAGTTAAATGGAGTTGGTTTGAACACTAGGTTCAAATTCAAATTCAAACTATGAATTCAAATAGTGCATTATCATGTTTGGTCTAAACAGTGAGGTTAAGTTGTTCAAACATGCATGAAAATGCCATAAACAGATTCCTTGAATTTTTCTGATAATTTTTCATATATAATTTATTTCATTTGGAGTTACGGTTGATTTTCTATGATTTTTAGAAGTTTTGGGCATTTTCTAGAATTTCCTGAATAATAATAAATCCTAAAAAAGGAGTTACTGCGTCAGCACTGCGTCACTGTGATGTCAGCTGGTCAACACGGTCGCCCAGAGTCAAACCTAACGGCTGGGACCCACGGGTCAGTGTAACAGGGCTGGTTTGGGTGGATGACATGTGGGACCAGTCAACTGCCGCATCAGCAAAGTCAACACTGACGGGTGGAGTCGGTCAACGTGTGACGTGGCCAGGTCAAACTGACCGGTGGGGCCACAGTCATTAGCTTAAATTAAACAGGGTATAACCCTGTGGTTAATTAACAGGTGGGGCCCGTCTGTCAGCGCCTGTTAGGGAGGGATTAGTGGTGATTAGTCTTAATTAAGTGACCACATCAGCGGTCGACGCCGGCGACCAAGAGCACGGCGGTGGCTCGCCGGAGATGCTCGGGACGGAGCTACAGAGCATCGTTTCGCTCGTGGTTTGCGGCTACGGCGAGCTGGGAGACTCGCGCATCCAGCGGTGGCAACACCTCGCGGCCGGAGACAACGACGGCGAGCTCCAAGGCGGCGGCCGGAGTTCGGGAGTTGAGCGGATCGGCGTTGCAGGGAACGAAAGGAGCCGCGGGTGGTCGCGGTCGACTACTGGGAACGTGCCTGAGCACGGTGGCACGCTCGTTGCGAGCTTGCGTGGCTGTGGTCACGGTGGCGGCATGGCCGGCGGAGCCAAGCTCTCGGGCTCAACGGGAACGGGTGCTACGATGAGCTAGTGGGCATGGGAGTAGGGGGGATCAGTAGAGGAGCTCACCGCGAGTTTAGAGGTGGCTTCGGGCGAGCCTCGGGGAGGGGGCTGGTGGTGACGAGAGGTCGCCGGCGATCTCGGTGGCCGAACGAAGATGCGGCGGTGGTGGCAGTGTTGCAGCGCGCCCGGGCCTCGTGGCTCATCGAGGAGGTAGAGAACGAAGTGGCGGAGCCTCTGGGCGCGTCGGTGAGGCGTGGGTGGCGCGTGGCCACGGCGGTGCCCGTCGGTGGCGACGGCTACGCTCGGCGGTTGCGAGTAAGAGAAACGGAGGAGGGGATGAGCGAGGGAGAGTGCGAGGGGTTCCAGGGGCGTGCGTGGCGGCGTTGGGGATGTCCAGGGCGACGAGGGGGCAGCCAGGCAGGCAGCTGCCGGCGTGGCACGCCGCGGCGCCGTGGCTGTCTTCTCCTCTGCCTTCTGGCAGGAGGAAGAAGACGCCCCTGCCCTCGGTGGGCTGGGCCAGTTGGCTGGGCTGCCAGCTGGGCCGGCCAGGTGGGCTGCAGGTGAGATTACTCTCTCTCTCTCTCTTAATTTTGTTTCGGTTTTCTATTTATGTTATTTTGTTTTTATTTAGTTAAAATACTAAATCATTTTATAAAATCCTGAAAATAAATATGTGACTAGAATTAAAATATCCCAAACCACATAAAATGTTCCAGGATTATTGGACATATATTAATTATATAAAGAATATATATCCAATGCAAATAGTTATTTAATTAATTCAAAGGCCCAAAAGAAATATCTCTGAGATTCCAAAAATATTGTTTTAAGTTTTACCTCTTGCCAATATTTTCAGAGACTAAGAGGAACATTTTCTTGGACTTCTTTGAAAAGATTCTAATGTTGATTATTTTTGAAGTGATTTATGAGGGTTTCATCTAACCTCAATTCAACTTTCAGAATTTAGACATGATGCATGATGCTCACTCACGTAAATAGCTGCAAGCAAATTCTAGGGCTGTGACAAACACCCAAAGGGTTTACTAGATTCAATAATCTAGTTCACATCGCTATGTGATTAAGACCCAAAAAGTGATCATGTTTTGCTTGTGAGAGAAGTTTAGTCAACGGGTCTGCCACATTCAGATCCGCATGTATTTTGCAAATTTTTATGTCAACAATGCTCTGCATGGAGCTACTCTAGCTAATTGCTCCCACTTTCAATATGTATCCAGATTGAGACTTAGAGTCATCTGGATCAGTGTCAAAACTTGCATCGACGTAACCCTTTACGACGAACCTTTTGTTACCTCCGTAATCGAGAAACATATCCTTATTCCAGTAAGGATAATTTTGACCGCTGTCCATTGATCTACTCCTAGATCACTATTGTACTCCCTCTCTTAATACAGTGTATGGTATACAATAGATCTGGTACACAGCATGGCATACTTTATAGAACCTATGACTGAGGCATAGGGAATGACTTTCATTCTCTTTCTATCTTCTGCCGTGGTCGGGCTTTGAGTCTTACTCAACTTCACACATTGTAACACAGGCAAGAAACTTTTTCTTTGACTGTTCCATTTTGAACTACTTCAAAATCTTGTCAAGGTATGTACTCATTGAAAAAACTTATCAAGCGTCTTGATCTATCTCTATAGATCTTGATACTCAATATGTAAGCAGCTTCACCGAGGTCTTTCTTTGAAAAACTCCTTTCAAACATTCCTTTATGCTTTGCAGAATAATTCTACATTATCTCCGATCAACAATATGTCTTTCACATATACTTTATCAGAAATGTTGTAGTGCTCCCACTCACTTTCTTGTAAATACAGGCTTCACCGCAAGTCTGTATAAAACTATATGCTTTGATCAACTTATCAAAGCGTATATTCCAACTCCGAGATCTTTGCACCAGTCCATAGATGGATCGCTGGAGCTTGCACATTTTGTTAGCACCTTTAAGATTGACAAAACCTTCTGGTTGTATCATATACAACTCTTCTTTAATAAATCCATTAAGGAATGCAGTTTTGTTTATCCATTTGCCGGATTTCATAAAATGCGGCAATTGCTAACATGATTCGGACAGACTTAAGCATAGATACGAGTGAGAAACTCTCATCGTAGTCAACACCTTGAACTTGTCGAAAACCTTTTTGCGACAATTCTAGCTTTGTAGATAGTAACACTACTGTCAGTGTCCATCTTTCTCTTGAAGATCCATTTATTCTCAATTGCTTGCCGATCATCGGGCAAGTCAACCAAAGTCCATACTTTGTTCTCATACATGGATCCCATCTCAGATTTCATGGCTTGAAACCATTTCGTGGAATCTGGGCTCATCATCGCTTCCTCATAGTTCGCAAGTTCGTCATGGTCAAGTAACATGACCTCCAGAATAGGATTACCGTACCACTCTGGTGCGGATCTCACTCTGGTTTACCTACGAGATTAGATAGTAACTTGATCTGAAGTTACATGATCATCATCATTAGCTTCCTCACTAATTGGTGTAGTAGTCACATGAACAGATTTCTCTGATGAACTACTTTCCAATAAGGGAGCAGGTACAGTTACCTCATCAAGTTCTCTACTTTCCTCCCACTCACTTCTTTTGAGAGAAACTCCTTCTCTAGAAAGGATACATTCTTAGCAACGAATGTCTTGCCTTCGGATCTGTGATAGAAGGTGTACCCAACTATCTCCTTTGGGTATCCTATGAAGACATATTTCTCCGATTTGAGTTTGAGCTTATCGAGATGAAACTTTTTCACATAAGCATCGCAACTCCAAACTTTAAGAAACGACAGCTTAGGTTTCTTGCCAAACCATAGTTCACACGTGTCGTCTCAACGGATTTAGATGGTGCCCTATTTAACGTGAATGCAGCTGTCTCTAATGCATAACCCCAAAATGATAGTGGTAGATCGGTAAGAGACATCATAGATCGCACTATATCTAATAAAGTACGGTTATGACGTTCGGACACACCATTACACTATGGTGTTCCAGGTGGCGTGAGTAGTGAAACTATTTCACATTGTTTTAATTGAAGGCCAAACTCGTAACTCAAATATTTTACCTCTGCGATCATATCGTAGAAACTTTTATTTTCTTGTCACGATGATTTTCCACTTCACTCTGAAATTCTTTGAACTTTTCAAATGTTTCAGACTTATGTTTCATCAAGTAGATATACCCATATCTGCTCAAATCATCTGTGAAGATTAGAAAATAATGATACCTGCCATGAGCCTATTCATCGGACCACATACATCAGTATGTATGATTTCCAACAAATCTGTCGCTCGCTCCATTGTTCCGGAGAACGGAGTCTTTGTCATCTTTGCCCATGAGGCATGGTTCGTAAGCATCAACTGATTCATAATCAAGTGATTCCAAAATCCCATCAGCATGGAGTTTCTTCATGCGCTTTATGAAGGAAATATGCCCTAGAGGCAATAATAAAGTTATTATTTATTTCCTCATAATCATGATAAATGTTTATTATTCATGCTAGAATTGTATTTACCGGAAACATAATACATGTATGAATACATAGACAAAGAGAGTGTCACTAGTATGCCTCTACTTGACTAGCTCGTTAATCAAAGATGGTTATGTTTCCTAACCATGAACAATGAGTTGTTATTTGATTAACGAGGTCACATCATTAGTAGAATGATCTGATTGACATGACCCATTCCATTAGCTTAGCACCCGATCGTTTAGTATGTTGCTATTGCTTTCTTCATGACTTATACATGTTCCTATGACTATGAGATTATGCAACTCCCGTTTACCGGAGGAACACTTTGGGTACTACCAAACGTCACAACGTAACTGGGTGATTATAAAGGAGTACTACAGGTGTCTCCAATGGTCGATGTTGGGTTGGCGTATTTCGAGATTAGGATTTGTCACTCCGATTGTCGGAGAGGTATCTCTGGGCCCTCTCGGTAATACACATCACATAAGCCTTGCAAGCATTACAACTAATATGTTAGTTGTGAGATGATGTATTACGGAACGAGTAAAGAGACTTGCCGGTAACGAGATTGAACTAGGTATTGGATACCGACGATTGAATCTCGGGCAAGTAACATACCGATGACAAAAGGAACAACGTATGTTGTTATGCGGTCTGACCGATAAAGATCTTCGTAGAATATGTAGGAGCCAATATGGGCATCCAGGTCCCGCTATTGGTTATTGACCGGAGACGTGTCTCGGTCATGTCTACATTGTTCTCGAACCCGTAGGGTCCGCACGCTTAAGGTTACGATGACAGTTATATTATGAGTTTATGCATTTTGATGTACCGAAGGTTGTTCGGAGTCCCGGATGTGATCACGGACATGACGAGGAGTCTCGAAATGGTCGAGACGTAAAGATTGATATATTGGAAGCCTATATTTGGATATCGGAAGTGTTCCGGGTGAAATCGGGATTTTACCGGAATACCGAGAGGGTTACCGGAACCCCCCGGGAGCTATTTGGGCCATAGTGGGCCTTAGTGGAAAAGAGAAGGGGCTGCCCTAGATGGGCTGCGCCCCCCCCCCCACTTCCCCTAGTCCTATTAGGACTAGGAGAGGTGGCCGGCCCCCTCCTCCTCTTTTCCCCTCCAAGGAATCCTAGTTGGACTAGGATTGGAGGGGGAATCCTACTCCCAGAGGGAGTAGGACTCTCCTGCGCCTCCCCCCTTGGCCGGCCAGCCTCCCCTCCTCTCCTCCTTTATATACGGAGGCAGGGGCACCTCTAAACACACAAGTTGACACAAGTTGATCCACGTGATCAATTCCTTAGCCGTGTGCGGTGCCCCCTGCCACCATATTCCTCGATAATACTGTAGCGGAGTTTAGGCGAAGCCCTGCTGCTGTAGTTCATCAAGATCGTCACCACGCCGTTGTGCTGACGGAACTCTTCCCCGACACTTTGCTGGATCGGAGTCCGGGGATCGTCATCGAGCTGAACGTGTGCTCGAACTCGGAGGTGCCGTAGTTTCGGTGCTTGATCGGTTGGATCGAGAAGACGTACGACTACTTCCTCTACGTCGTGTCATCGCTTCCGCAGTCGGTCTGCATTGGGTACGTAGACAATACTCTCCCCTCGTTGCTATGCATCACATGATCTTGCGTGTGCGTAGGAAATTTTTTGAAATTACTACGAAACCCAACAGTGGCATCCGAGCCTAGGTTATTGATGTTGATGTTATCTGCACGAGTAGAACAAAAGTGAGTTGTGGACGATACAAGTCATACTGCCTACCAGCATGTCATATTTTGGTTCGGCGGTATTGTTGGACGAGACGACCCAGACCAACCTTACGCGTACGCTTACGCGAGACCGGTTCCCTCGACGTGCTTTGCACAGAGATGGCTTGCGGGCGACTGTCTCTCCAACTTTAGTTGAACCAAGTATGGCTACGCCCGGTCCTTGCGAAGGTTAAAACGGAGTCTATTTGACAAACTATCGTTGTGGTTTTGATGCGTAGGTGAGATTGGTTCTTACTTAAGCCCGTAGCAGCCACGTAAAACATGCAACAACAAAGTAGAGGACGTCTAACTTGTTTTTGCAGGGCATGTTGTGATGTGATATGGTCAAGGCATGATGCTGAATTTTATTGTATGAGATGATCATGTTTTGTAACCAAGTTATCGGCAACTGGCAGGAGCCATATGGTTGTCGCTTTATTGTATGCAATGCAATCGCGATGTAATGCTTTACTTTATTGCTAAATGGTAGTGATAGTCGTGAAAGCATAAGATTGGCGAGACGACAACGATGCTATGATGGAGATCAAGGTGTCGCGCCGGTGACGATGGTGATCATGACGGTGCTTCGGAGATGGAGATCACAGGCACAAGATGATGATGGCCATATCATATCACTTATATTGATTGCATGTGATGTTTATCTTTTTATGCATCTTATCTTGCTTTGATTGACGGTAGCATTATAAGATGATCTCTCACTAAATTATCAAGAAGTGTTCTCCCTGAGTATGCACCGTTGCCAAAGTTCGTCGTGCCCAGACAACACGTGATGATCGGGTGTGATAAGCTCTACGTCCATCTACAACGGGTGCAAGCCAGTTTTGCACACGCAGAATACTCAGGTTAAACTTGACGAGCCTAGCATATGCAGATATGGCCTCGGAACACGGAGACCGAAAGGTCGAGCGTGAATCATATAGTAGATATGATCAACATAACGATGTTCACCATTGAAAACTACTCCATCTCACGTGATGATCGGTCATGGTTTAGTTGATTTGGATCACGTGATCACTTAGAGGATTAGAGGGATGTCTATCTAAGTGGGAGTTCTTTAGTAATATGATTAATCGAACTTAAAATTTATCATGAACTTAGTCCCTGATAGTATCTTGCTTGTTTATGTTGATTGTAGATAGATGGCTCATGTTGTTGTTCCGTTGAATTTTAATGCGTTCCTTGAGAAAAGCAAAGTTGAAAGATGATGGTAGCAATTACACGGACTGGGTCCGTAACTTGAGGATTATCCTCATTGCTGCACAGAAGAATTACGTCCTGGAAGCACCGCTGGGTGCCAGGCCTGCTGCTAGAGCAACGCCAGATGTTATGAACGTCTGGCAGAGCAAAGCTGATGACTACTCGATAGTTCAGTGTGCCATGCTTTACGGCTTAGAATCGGGACTTCAACGACGTTTTGAACGTCATGGCGCATATGAGATGTTCCAGGAGTTGAAGTTAATATTTCAAGCAAATGCCCGGATTGAGAGATATGAAGTCTCCAATAAGTTCTATAGCTGCAAGATGGAGGAGAACAGTTCTGTCAGTGAGCATATACTCAAAATGTCTGGGTATAATAATCACTTGATTCAATTGGGAGTTAATCTTCCGGATGATTGCGTCATCGACAGAATTCTCCAATCACTGCCACCAAGCTACAAGAGCTTCGTGATGAACTATAATATGCAAGGGATGAACAAGACTATTCCCGAGCTCTTCGCAATGCTGAAAGCTGCGGAGGTAGAAATCAAGAAGGAGCATCAAGTGTTGATGGTTAACAAAACCACTAGTTTCAAGAAAAAGGGAAAAGGGAAGAAGAAGGGGAACTTCAAGAAGAACGGCAAGCAAGTTGCTGCTCAAGAGAAGAAACCCAAGTCTGGACCTAAGCCTGAAACTGAGTGCTTCTACTGCAAGCAGACTGGTCACTGGAAGCGGAACTGCCCCAAGTATTTGGCGGATAAGAAGGATGGCAAGGTGAACAAAGGTATATGTGATATACATGTTATTGATGTGTACCTTACTAGAACTCGCAGTAGCACCTGGGTATTTGATACTGGTTCTGTTGCTAATATTTGCAACTCGAAACAGGGACTACGGAATAAGCGAGCACTGGCAAAGGACGAGGTGACGATGCGCGTGGGAAACGGTTCCAAAGTCGATGTGATCGCAGTCGGCACGCTACCTCTACATCTACCTTCGGGATTAATATTAGACCTAAGTAATTGTTATTTGGTGCCAGCGTTGAGCATGAACATTATATCTGGATCTTGTTTAATGCGAGACGGTTATTCATTTAAATCAGAGAATAATGGTTGTTCTATTTATATGAGTAATATCTTTTATGGTCATGCACCCTTGAAGAGTGGTCTATTCTTATTGAATCTCGATAGTAGTAATACACATATTCATAATGTTGAAACCAAAAGATGCAGAGTTGATAATGAAAGTGCAACTTATTTGTGGCACTGTCGTTTAGGTCATATCGGTATAAAGCGCATGAAGAAACTCCATGCTGATGGACTTTTAGAACCACTTGATTATGAATCACTTGGTACTTGCGAACCGTGCCTCATGGGCAAGATGACTAAAACACCGTTCTCCGGTTCTATGGAGAGAGCAACAGATTTGTTGGAAATCATACATACCGATGTATGTGGTCCAATGAATATTGAGGCTCGTGGCGGATATCGTTATTTTCTCACCTTCACAGATGATTTAAGCAGATATGGGTATGTCTACTTAATGAAACATAAGTCTGAAACATTTGAAAAGTTCAAAGAATTTCAGAGTGAAGTTGAAAATCATCGTAACAAGAAAATAAAGTTTCTACGATCTGATCGTGGAGGAGAATATTTGAGTTACGAGTTTGGTGTACATTTGAAAAACTGTGGAATAGTTTCGCAACTCACGCCACCCGGAACACCACAGCGTAATGGTGTGTCCGAACGTCGTAATCGTACTTTACTAGATATGGTGCGATCTATGATGTCTCTTACCGATATACCGCTATCGTTTTGGGGTTATGCTATAGAGACGGCCGCATTCACGTTAAATAGGGCACCATCAAAATCCGTTGAGACGACGCCTTATGAACTGTGGTTTGGCAAGAAACCAAAGTTGTCGTTTCTTAAAGTTTGGGGCTGCGATGCTTATGTGAAAAAACTTCAACCTGATAAGCTCGAACCCAAATCGGAGAAATGTGTCTTCATAGGATACCCAAAGGAAACTGTTGGGTACACCTTCTATCACAGATCCGAAGGCAAGACATTCGTTGCTAAGAATGGATCATTTCTAGAGAAGGAGTTTCTCTCGAAAGAAGTGAGTGGGAGGAAAGTAGAACTTGACGAGGTAACTGTACCTGCTCCCTTACTGGAAAGTAGTTCATCACAGAAAACCGTTTCAGTGACACCTACACCAGTTAGTGAGGAAGCCAATGATAATGATCATGAAACTTCAGATCAAGATACTACTGAACCTCGTAGATCAACCAGAGTAAGATCCGCGCCAGAGTGGTACGGTAATCCTGTTCTGGAAGTCATGCTACTAGATCATGATGAACCTACGAACTATGAAGAAGCGATGGTGAGCCCAGATTCCGCAAAGTGGCTTGAAGCCATGAAATCTGAGATGGGATCCATGTATGAGAACAAAGTATGGACTTTGGTTGACTTGCCCGATGATCGGCAAGCAATTGAGAATAAATGGATCTTTAAGAAGAAGACTGACGCTGATGGTAATGTTACTGTCTACAAAGCTCGACTTGTCGCAAAAGGTTTTCGGCAAGTTCAAGGGATTGACTACGATGAGACCTTCTCACCCGTAGCGATGCTTAAGTCCGTCCGAATCATGTTAGCGATTGCCGCATTTTATGATTATGAAATTTGGCAGATGGATGTCAAAACTGCATTCCTGAATGGATTTCTGGAAGAAGAGTTGTATATGATGCAACCGGAAGGTTTTGTCGATCCAAAGGAAGCTAACAAAGTGTGCAAGCTCCAGCGATCCATTTATGGACTGGTGCAAGCCTCTCGGAGTTGGAATAAACGTTTTGATAGTGTGATCAAAGCATTTGGTTTTATACAGACTTTCGGAGAAGCCTGTATTTACAAGAAAGTGAGTGGGAGCTCTGTAGCATTTCTGATATTATATGTGGATGACATATTACTGATTGGAAATGATATAGAATTTCTGGATAGCATAAAGGGATACTTGAATAAAAGTTTTTCAATGAAAGACCTCGGTGAAGCTGCTTACATATTAGGCATTAAGATCTATAGAGATAGATCAAAACGCTTAATTGGACTTTCACAAAGCACATACCTTGACAAAATTTTGAAGAAGTTCAAAATGGATCAAGCAAAGAAAGGGTTCTTGCCTGTGTTACAAGGTGTGAAATTGAGTAAGACTCAATGCCCGACCACTGCAGAAGATAGAGAGAATATGAAAGATGTTCCCTATGCATCAGCCATAGGATCTATCATGTATGCAATGCTGTGTACCAGACCTGATGTATGCCTTGCTATAAGTTTAGCAGGGAGGTACCAAAGTAATCCAGGAGTGGATCACTGGACAGCGGTCAAGAACATCCTGAAATACCTGAAAAGGACTAAGGATATGTTTCTCATATATGGAGGTGACAAAGAGCTCATCGTAAAAGGTTACGTTGATGCAAGCTTTGACACTGATCCGGACGATTCTAAATCGCAAACCGGATACGTGTTTACATTAAACGGTGGAGCTGTCAGTTGGTGCAGTTCTAAACAAAGCGTCGTAGCGGGATCTACATGTGAAGCGGAATACATAGCTGCTTCGGAAGCAGCAAATGAAGGAGTCTGGATGAAGGAGTTCATATCCGATCTAGGTGTCATACCTAGTGCATCGGGTCCAATGAAAATCTTTTGTGACAATACTGGTGCAATTGCCTTGGCAAAGGAATCCAGATTTCACAAAAGGACCAAACACATCAAGAGACGCTTCAACTCCATCCGGGATCTAGTCCAGGTGGGAGACATAGAGATTTGCAAGATACATACGGATCTGAATGTTGCAGACCCGTTGACTAAGCCTCTTCCACGAGCAAAACATGATCAGCACCAAAGCTCCATGGGTGTTAGAATCATTACAATGTAATCTAGATTATTGACTCTAGTGCAAGTGGGAGACTGAAGGAAATATGCCCTAGAGGCAATAATAAAGTTATTATTTATTTCCTCATAATCATGATAAATGTTTATTATTCATGCTAGAATTGTATTTACCGGAAACATAATACATGTGTGAATACATAGACAAACAAAGTGTCACTAGTATGCCTCTACTTGACTAGCTCGTTAATCAAAGATGGTTATGTTTCCTAACCATGAACAATGAGTTGTTATTTGATTAACGAGGTCACATCATTAGTAGAATGATCTGATTGACATGACCCATTCCATTAGCTTAGCACCCGATCGTTTAGTATGTTGCTATTGCTTTCTTCATGACTTATACATGTTCCTATGACTATGAGATTATGCAACTCCCGTTTACCGGAGGAACACTTTGGGTACTACCAAACGTCACAACGTAACTGGGTGATTATAAAGGAGTACTACAGGTGTCTCCAATGGTCGATGTTGGGTTGGCGTATTTCGAGATTAGGATTTGTCACTCCGATTGTCGGAGAGGTATCTCTGGGCCCTCTCGGTAATACACATCACATAAGCCTTGCAAGCATTACAACTAATATGTTAGTTGTGAGATGATGTATTACGGAACGAGTAAAGAGACTTGCCGGTAACGAGATTGAACTAGGTATTGGATACCGACGATCGAATCTCGGGCAAGTAACATACCGATGACAAAGGGAACAACGTATGTTGTTATGCGGTCTGACCGATAAAGATCTTCGTAGAATATGTAGGAGCCAATATGGGCATCCAGGTCCCGCTATTGGTTATTGACCGGAGACGTGTCTCGGTCATGTCTACATTGTTCTCGAACCCGTAGGGTCCGCACGCTTAAGGTTACGATGACAGTTATATTATGAGTTTATGCATTTTGATGTACCGAAGGTTGTTCGGAGTCCCGGATGTGATCACGGACATGACGAGGAGTCTCGAAATGGTCGAGACGTAAAGATTGATATATTGGAAGCCTATATTTGGATATCGGAAGTGTTCCGGGTGAAATCGGGATTTTACCGGAATACCGAGAGGGTTACCGGAACCCCCCGGGAGCTATTTGGGCCATAGTGGGCCTTAGTGGAAAAGAGAAGGGGCTGCCCTAGATGGGCTGCGCCCCCCCCCTTCCCCTAGTCCTATTAGGACTAGGAGAGGTGGCCGGCCCCCTCCTCCTCTTTTCCCCTCCGAGGAATCCTAGTTGGACTAGGATTGGAGGGGGAATCCTACTCCCAGAGGGAGTAGGACTCTCCTGCGCCTCCCCCCCTTGGCCGGCCAGCCTCCCCTCCTCTCCTCCTTTATATACGGAGGCAGGGGCACCTCTAAACACACAAGTTGACACAAGTTGATCCACGTGATCGATTCCTTAGCCGTGTGCGGTGCCCCCTGCCACCATATTCCTCGATAATACTGTAGCGGAGTTTAGGCGAAGCCCTGCTGCTGTAGTTCATCAAGATCGTCACCACACCGTCGTGCTGACGGAACTCTTCCCCGACACTTTGCTGGATCGGAGTCCGGGGATCGTCATCGAGCTGAACGTGTGCTCGAACTCGGAGGTGCCGTAGTTTCGGTGCTTGATCGGTTGGATCGAGAAGACGTACAACTACTTCCTCTACGTCGTGTCATCGCTTCCGCAGTCGGTCTGCGTTGGGTACGTAGACAATACTCTCCCCTCGTTGCTATGCATCACATGATCTTGCGTGTGCATAGGAAATTTTTTGAAATTACTACGAAACCCAACACTTTACACCAGTATGACCTAAACGGCAGTGCCACAAATAAGTTGCACTATCATTATTAACTTTGCTTCTTTTGGCTTCAATATCATGAATATGTGTATTACTACGATCGAGATCCAACGAACCATTTTCATTGGGTGTGTAACCATATAAGGTTTTATTCATGTAAACAGAACAACAATTTATTCTCTTACTTAAATGAATAACCATATTGCAATAAACATGATCAAATCATATTTATGCTCAACACAAACACCAAATAACACTTATTTAGGTTCAACACTAATCCCAAAATTATAGGGAGTGTGCGATGATGATCATATCAATCTTGGAACCACTTCCAACACACATCGTCACTTCACCCTTAACTAGTCTCTGTTTATTCTGCAACTCCCGTTTCGAGTTACTAATCTTAGCAACTGAACTAGTATCGAATACTGAGGGGTTGCTATAAACACTAGTAAAGTATACATCAATAACATGTATATCAAATATACTTATGTTCACTTTGCCATCCTTCTTATCCGCCAATCACTTGGGGTAGTTCCGCTTCCAGTGACCAGTCCCTTTGCAGTAGAAGCACTTAGTCTCAGGCTTAGGATCAGACTTGGGCTTCTTCACTTGAGCAGCAACTTGCTTGCTGTTCTTTTGAAGTTCCCCTTCTTCCCTCTGCCCTTTTCTTGAAACTAGTGGTCTTGTCTACCATCAACACTTGATGTTTTTCTCGATTTCTACCTTCATCAATTTCCGCATTACGAAGAGCTTGGGAATCGTTTCCGTTATCCCTTGCATATCATAGTTCATCACGAAGTTCTACTAACTTGGTGATGGTGACTAGAGAATTCTGTCAATCACTATCTTATCTGGAAGATTAACTCCCACTTGATTCAAGCGATTGTAGTACTCAGACAATCTGGGCACATGCTCACTAGTTGAGCGATTCTCCTCCATCTTTTAGCTATAGAACTTGTTGGAGACTTCATATCTCTCAACTCGGGTATTTGCTTGAAATATTAACTTCAACTCCTGGAACATCTCATATGGTCCATGACGTTCAAAATGTCTTTGAAGTCCCGATTCTAAGCTGTTAAGCATGGTGCACTAAACTATCAAGTAGTCATCATATTGAGCTAGCCAAACGTTCATAACGTTTGCATCTGCTCCTGCAATAGGCCCGTCACCTAGCGGTGCATCAAGGACATAATTCTTCTGTGCAGCAATGAGGATAAACCTCAGATCACGGATCCAATCCGTATCATTGCTACTAACATCTTTCAACACAATTTTCTCTAGGAACATATCAAAATAAACACAGGGAAGCAACAACGCGAGCTATTGATCTACAACATGATTTGCAAAATACTACCAGGACTAAGTTCATGATAAATTTAAGTTCAATTAATCATATTACTTAAGAACTCCCACTTAGATAGACATCCCTCTAATCCTCTAAGTGATTACATGATCCAAATCAACTAAACCATGTCCGATCATCATGTGAGATGGAGTAGTTTCATTGGTGAACATCACTATGTTGATCATATCTACTATATGATTCATGCTCGACCTTTCGGTCTCCGTGTTCCGAGGTCATATTGTATATGCTTGGCTCATCAAGTATAACCTGAGTATTCCGCGTGTGCAACTGTTTTGCACCCGTTGTATTTGAACGTAGAGCCTATCACACCCGATCATCACGTGGTGTCTCAGCACGAAGAACTTTCGCAACAGTGCATACTCAGGGAGAACACTTCTTGATAATTAGTGAGAGATCATCTTATAATGCTACCGTCAATCAAAGCAAGATAAGATGCATAAAATATAAACATCACATGCAATCAATATAAGTGATATGATATGGCCATCATCTTGTGCTTGTGATCTCCATCTCCGAAGCACCGTCGTGATCACCATCGTCACCGGCGCGACACCTTGATCTTCATCGTAGCATCGTTGTCGTCTCGCCAATCTTATGCTTCCACGACTATCGCTACCGCTTAGTGATAAAGTAAAGCATTACAGCGCGATTGCATTGCATACAATAAAGCGACAACCATATGGCTCCTGCAAGTTGCCGATAACTCGGTTACAAAACATGATCATCTCATACAATAAAATTTAGCATCATGTCTTGACCATATCACATCACAACATGCCCTGCAAAAACAAGTTAGACGTCCTCTACTTTGTTGTTGCAAGTTTTACGTGGCTGCTACGGGCTTAAGCAAGAACCAATCTTACCTACGCATCAAAACCACACCGATAGTTTGTCAAGTTGGTGCTGTTTTAACCTTCGCAAGGACCGGGCGTAGCCACACTTGGTTCAACTAAAGTTGGAGAAACTGTCACCCGCAAGCCACCTATGTGCAAAGCACATCGGGAGAACTGGTCTCGCGTAAGCGTATGCGTAATGTCGGTCCGGGCTGCTTCGTCCAACAATACCGCCGAACCAAAGTATGACATGCTGGTAAGCAGTATGACTTATATCGCCCACAACTCACTTGTGTTCTACTCGCGCATATAACATCAACATATAAAACCTTGGCTCGGATGCCACTGAAGGGGAACGTAGTAATTTCAAAATTTTCCTACGCACACGCAAGATCATGGTGATGCATAGCAACGAGAGGGGAGAGTGTGATCTACGTACCCTTGTAGATCAACAACGGAAGCGTTTGGTTGATGTAGTCGTACGTCTCCACGGCCCGACCGATCAAGCACCGAAACTACGGCACCTCCGAGTTCTAGCACATGTTCAGCTCGATGACGATCCCCGGACTCCGATCTAGCAAAGTGTCGGGGAAGAGTTCCGTCAGCACGACGGCGTGGTGACGATCTTGATGTACTACTGTCGCAGGGCTTCGCCTAAGCACCGCTACAATATTAGCGAGGACTATGGTGGCAGGGGGCGCCGCACACGGCTAAGAATATGATCACGTGGATCAACTTGTGTCTCTCTAGGGTGCCCCTGCCTTTGTATATAAAGGACCAAGAGGGGGAGGCCGGCCAGCCACATAGGGCGCGCCAGGAGGAGTCCTACTCCCTCCGGGAGTAGGACTTCTCCCCCAATCCTAGTTGGAATAGGACTCGCGAGGTGGGAAAAGAGAGAGAGAGAAGGAAGGGGGCGCCGGCCCCCTCTCTCCTTGTCCTATTCGGACTAGGGGGGAGGCGCACGCGGCCCAGCCCTGGCTGCCACTCCTCTTCTTCCACTAAGGCCCATTAAGGCCCATATAGCTCCCTGGGGGTTCCGGTAACCTCCCGGTACTCCGGTAAAATCCCGATTTCACCCGGAACACTTCCAATATCCAAACATAGGCTTCCAATATATCAATCTTTATGTCTCGACCATTTCGAGACTCCTCGTCATGTCCGTGATCGCATCCGGGACTCCGAACAACCTTCGGTACATCAAAATGCATAAACTCATAATATAACTGTCATCGTAACCTTAAGCATGCGGACCCTACGGGTTCGAGAACAATGTAGACATGACCGAGACACGTCTCCGGTCAATAACCAATAGTGGGACCTGGATGCCCATATTGGCTCCTACATATTCTACGAAGATCTTTATCGGTCAGACCGCATAACAACATACATTGTTCCCTTTGTCATCGGTATGTTACTTGCCCGAGATTCGATCGTCGGTATCTCAATACCTAGTTCAATCTCGTTACCGGCAAGTCTCTTTACTCGTTCCGTAATACATCATCTCACAACTAACTCATTAGTTGCAATGCTTGCAAGGCTTATGTGATGTGCATTACCGAGAGGGCCCAGAGATACCTCTCCGACAATCGGAGTGACAAATCCTAATCTCGAAATACGCCAACCCAACATGTACCTTTGGAGACACCTGTAGAGCACCTTTATAATCACCCAGTTACGTTGTGACGTTTGGTAGCACACAAAGTGTTCCTCCGGTAAACGGGAGTTGCATAATCTCATAGTCATAGGAACATGTATAAGTCATGAAGAAAGCAATAGCAACATACTAAACGATCGGGTGCTAAGCTAATGGAATGGGTCATGTCAATCAGATCATTCACCTAATGATGTGATCCCGTTAATCAAATAACAACTCTTTGTCCATGGTTAGGAAACATAACCATCTTTGATTAACGAGCTAGTCAAGTAGAGGCATACTAGTGACACTCTGTTTGTCTATGTATTCACACATGTATTATGTTTCCGGTTAATACAATTCTAGCATGAATAATAAACATTTATCATGATATAAGGAAATAAATAATAACTTTATTATTGCCTCTAGGGCATATTTCCTTCGATGCCCTAAAGCCACTGATTATGGAAGAGTAGAAGAGCTATATATTTATCAGAAAAAATGTGTTTTCACGACTCTGTTGAATCCAACGCGTTGCATTCAAACTGCCTGCCGACCAATCGAGTTCGGCCGGTATACCAGTGGCATATGCTTGAGACTACCCCTAGTGGGGAGTAATTTAGACTTGTAACATGCATATGTTACTAGTCTATATTACTATATCTCTATAGTGGGAAGTAACATATGTGTGGTGTCATGCAACACTTTATTTATTAGATTGTAGACTCATCTTGTCTTGGTATCTGTGATGTTACTCATTATGTGAGTAACATATTATGTTACCACATGCCATTCTTTCCTAATTAATTACTTATCACATCATCTATTTTGCCTAGATATATATGATGTTACCACCTATGTACTCCCACCATGAGTAGTCTAAGTAGTTGAGTTGAATATCATGCTAATCCTCCGTCCGGGTTTATTAGGCCCCATCGCATTTTGGGCCAAGTTTGACCAAGTATTTGATTAAAAATATATAAAGTATATGCTAGACAAAGTATATTTTTAGATCTGTAATTGAAAGAGTTTTTCTATGGTATAATTTTCGTAACATACTCCTTCCATTCGTAAATACAAGTCTTTTTTAAAGATTTCAATATGAACTATACACGGAGCAAAATGAATGAATCTACACTCTAAAATATGTCTATTTACATTCATATCTAGTCTATATTGAAATTCCTTAAAAGACTTATATTTTAAAACAAAGGGAGTATAATTTATATTTTATTAGTTAAATTAATGGTCAAATTTTGACTCAAAATGAAAGGAGGCCTAAAAAGCCCGGACGGAAAGAGTACTACGTACATCAATCTTGGTGAATACTACTACTATAGTACCTTGCCGTCTGGCCTTTGGACAGATAGGTCTAGAGCCCGGATCGAAGCCAAGAACTGATGATAGTGGATATATAATACTGCGTGCACACATATCAGTATCGGCTCGGACAGTTGCGTATCCACATTTCGCGGCAGGCTATTCGTTCACGGGGCAGGAAGGTTTGGCGTTGGGTGAGCCGATCTTTAGAGGCTTGGAAGCGGAGACGACGAATGTTGGCTTGGCTGCACGCGCCAACGGGCCAACTAGGTGGAGGTGACGACGATCTCCCTGGTGCTCGATCGGCGGTCAGGCAGGCAATGCAAGCTCACGGAGTCACGGGTGTTCGGTGTATCGAACCTCGCTTGATGTGCAAAATAACTAGCCGAAAGAGACAATCTAGAGATCGAGAAACGATCGACATGGGAGATCCTAGATGGCAGTTGGTGATGAAAAATATCCCCATCGCCCCCGCATGAGCGTCACGCCTGAACCCTACGCCGCCACCACCCGGTGTTGCCCCTCCTCTCCCTACCCTCGCCGTCATCAGGGAGGCGAAGCCCGCACGACATTGGCGACGGCGAAGCCTCCATCCTCTCTCTCGTTGTGCTTGGGTGGCGCGCAGCAGCGGCGGTAGGAATCAAGTCCTTGGTATTAAATGAATTATTTTTTACCATGAGCACCAGTAATATACATCAAATATAGCTACAGTATATACATACATCAACAAATCTTTGGTACTCATCTGAAGTCCAAAGAAGACCCCTGGCGCCGCCCCTGGTGGTGCGGGGCAGCCCTAATTCGTGTTGGTGTAGGATTTGGCGGGGCCTACGGCGTCGTGGGAACGCGGATCCAGCGGTAGAGTGGCGGCTCGGCGGTGGGGCAGGCCCGTTTGTGGCTGAGCGGGTGCGTGGGACGCGGGTTTTCGGGCAAGACAGGCTTCGACGGAAGAATGCGATGGCCGACATTGTGTGGGACATTAGATGCGATCATGACCGGAGCTAATGCGGGCAATTCCTAAACGGCGCCCACTGCGCCCCTTAATGTGTTATTATGAAAACCTGTCCTGTACTAGATAAACTCGAGTAACCAGCAGGCTCACCTCGCCTGTTGTGATTACTTCTCTCTCTTTTTTTCTTCTTCTTTCTTTTCCTTTTCTTTTCTTTTTTTCCTTTTTTATTTTTCTTAATTCCATGAACTTCTAGAAAATTTGTTCCTTTTTTAGAAATCAATATTTTTTTGGAAATTGATGAACTTTTTTCTGATTTGTGATTTTTTTCAAAATCATTGAATTATTTTTTCAAATTGATGAACATTTTTTGAATTTGTGAACTTTTTAGAAAAACCTATGAACTTTTTTTTTCAAATCGATAAACTTTTTCAAAACAGATGAATTTTGTTTGAATTTGTGAACTTTTTTTGAAAATCGATCAACTTTTTTTCCCAAAATCGGTGATTTTATTTTCAAATTTATGAACTTTTTAGAAAATCAATGAACTTTTTTCTAACTCATGAATCTTTTTGAATACATGAATTTTTTCCTAATTCATGGTTTAAAAAATCACATTTCCCCCCCAAAAAATCATGTTTTTTCTAAAATGTATGTGCAAGAAATAGCGTGGCCACAATTGTTCTTAAACTTTTCTCATTGTAATCATTCACTAGGTCCTAGTAGCTCTAGTGGCTAGGCATCGTGCATCGTATCTAAACGTCGCGAGCTTTAATCCACACGTGAGCAACATTTTTCGGAGGTTTTTCTCGCTATACATACGAAGCGTGTTCCTGGGCCGGCCCACCAGATGCGCCGGTGGGCACCAGTTGCCTGAACCGGCGCATAAGGCGTCGTATAGGAGCTCCTGCTGATACGACTTCCTGGCGGCTGGAGTTGCCAGCTACCATGGGGCCCCCAAACCCAAATCCAGTCTAGTCGCATCTCGACTCAACTTCCAAGGCCGTTACTTTCCCAAGACTTCCAATGAAGCACGCTATAAAATCAAGGATCGAGACATCCCAAAAGCTGTAAGATCTAGTGATATAGTTGTATTTGCCTAAACTATCAACACCTGCATTTGCTTCATAGAAGCAATGAGTGTATTTAATTTTGAAAAGTCGTTTGCTATCCCATTGCACTCTGTAATGGGTAGCAACATCTCGTCCTTGAGAATCATGGAAATTTTGACTGGACTCTGCTGCAAACCTGCAATATCCTTTGGATTAATTACACGATAGTTCCACTTTCGAATTTAATATATTGAGGCATTAAAGGTTATATGCTTTTCCCCCTAAATTTTCAGATTGTATCAGACTAGGAAGAGTAGATTGATTATACTATCTCGTGGTTTAATCTGTTGTTGATGTACTTGTTCGGTCCAAAGATCACAATATCATTAATTTTGGCACTTGATATATCCTTTTTTTGGTGAAAGTAGGGCATTGATCTACGTAGATAATTCTCAAACCAAAAATTGTGTTCTCAAACCAAAAATTGTGAGACCATTGTTGTCCGGTTCCATGACAATGCACAAAAGGATGCATGTGTCTTTTGGATAAAGAATAGACATGTGGTTCTGCTAGTGGATTTTGTTGCTCCCCCTACTCCCGTCAAATTCAGTGTGGTGTAATAGTATAAGACACTCTGTTTGGTGAGTGAAATCTTCGTATATTTCATAACTAGTTTTTGTTGACGTATAATGTGCTGCCTAGTCTCTTCCATCAAATCGGTCTTTTAGTTGCATTGACTAGAGCATGCACTTTTATATGGTATCAAAGCCAAGACGTCTCGAGTTTAAGACCCGGTTGGCGCAATTAAATTGCAGCCCACTTTCGGTCTACATTTAGGCCTGAGGGAGCCACACGTGAGGGGGAGTGTTGACGTATAATGTGCTGCCTAGTCTCTTCCATCAAATCGGTTTTTTGGTTGCATTGGCTAGAGCATGCACTTCTACAGTTTTCAATAAGTTGCTTTATAATTCATTTATCTCCTAAGATGTCCTTATTGTATCAACCTAAACTGTAAATCTATTGATAGTTTATTATTGAAGCGGGAGTACATTTGCAGTTAGTTGCCCCGTGGTAGGACCAACTATGGTTCTAACTAACGAAAAAGAATATTCAAAAAACCTAGAAGATTATGCAATTAGTTGGATCATTTGTGTTTGAAAAAAAATAGTTTGCTAGTTCTAGGATCTTTTGAGACATCTCTATCGTGTGTATGCTTGGTTTCTTCTTAGGACGGTTTCTCAAATATTTCTCATGGAGTGCTCGAGATTCTTATAGATGGTTTCTTCTTTGGCATGAAGATAATTCTAGGTACTTCTTATGTGTCCTTGCGAGGCTACCACAAGGCCCACCCACAATAAGCCAATTGTCGATCCAACAATGCTGCCAACATTCATTCCTATGTCCTTTTTATAATATATGCTTTCTAATTCCTACAATGTTAAGAGGTTCTTGTGTTTTATTATTAGTGTATTGAGTGTGTGTTAATAATGAGAAAATTGATAGCTTTAAACCCTCTAGGGCTTGTGGCAAGGGGAATCCCGATCCCCTTATATTTTTTTGCTATGCTCCGAGGGGCTAACAACATTATCGACTCATGCACTGAGGGGATAACCTTCTATTTGTTGATGATTCCTTAATTTTGATGGAAGCCAATATAAAAAAATGTTTCATTCTTAAATGATGTCCTGATTTATATCGTACGGCTTCTGGACAATTGGTGTCTGTGGAGAAAACTAACATATTTTCAGCCCCAACACTGATGTTAATATGAAGGCTCGGTCTGTGCAGTTCTTAATACCATGACACAAGCTTTAAATGGTAAATATCTCTCCCCATAATATTTGGTTAGATGTGGACCCAGTGGCCATTATCCCCATGTTTGTAAACAATGCAACCATTCTGTTAATTGAATAAAGGAGGTTTTGAAGTGTAAAAAGGGCTCTTAAAGGGATATGCTTCTGGGCATAGTACTAGAGCTAGCGGTCATGCAGCACGACCTGCTCGGGATGGGCTTATTGAGCACAAAGGGCGCCCCATCTCTCACGACAGTACGAATGAGAACGTTGCCCATGGACAGCCGCTTGTAGGCATGGACATTTTGTATTTATTAAATGTCATTTCCGAATCCGAATGAGCGCATTTGCTTGAACCCTGCATCACAGGATAACAACAGAGGACAGTGATCCGACATCTCAGAGCCTAGAGGCTGAAGGAGACAGCTCGGGAACGCAGCATCCCAGCCATGGCTGGAGAGGACTCTGTCTGGATTCATCATGGTACTCACCGCCTACTCGTTGCTCCATGTGTAATGCCGGCCATGCAGGTAAAGATCTTTCAGCTCCGGGTTATGAAGGAATGTCCTGAAAGCTGCCATGCGGCGGCGATTGATGTTGCTATTTTTCTTGTTGGCAACACGGGCGATGAGACTAAAAGTGCCCACAAGAATGCATAGTACGTCGGGAGAAACATCAAACACCTGCTCTTTCGAATCCTCGGACAGAGAGAGAAAGCTTCGCATCCTCCTAAGGTCTATATCACCAAACACCCCCTCAGTCGCAATAAAGTTCTATCTAGTTACAAGGTTGGAGAATTACAAACGTCCTTGTTCCAAGCCAAAATATAGTGAGCTTCACCATGGTACTCACCGACTTGGAGATGATAGGCTTTCTGGACTGCATCATGAGTTCATGACACCATTGCCACTCCCGAAGCGCGAAGCCAATGTGCAACCAGAACAAACTGTACCAGAGGGGCCAGGGCAGATACCCGGTGTAAGTTGTAACCGGTAGCTGGGAGCACGGCAAGTAGTGCGTCCAGCTGCCGCCACATTTCGCGTGCTGGGCGCTCCCTTTTGATTTTGTTTTTTTATTTTCTACACGCGTTTTCGGGTTTTAGATGAGGGTCTTTTTGGCTTTTTGGTTTTCGTTTGGTTTTTCCTAGGTTATGATGAAGCTCAATTTATTTATTTTGCGTGGAAAACGAATGTGCTTCCACGAGAATCACAAATTTGATTTCGTGAGAGGCACAGTTCTGCTTCTAGGGGAAAAAATGTGCTTCCACAATGAACACAAATTTGCTTCTCGGAGAAGCCCGGTCTGCGTCGGTTTCTCGTCCTCTTGTTGGCGGGTGTTGGTGCGGGCCGGTGTCATCTGGCCGGAGCACTACCCGAGCGTTGGGCGTAGCGGCATGGTGGGCGACGGAGGCGGTGGTGGCCATGGTTACCTTGTTTCCACTTGTGGTGAGGGTCGTAGCACCGTGGGTTGCGGCGGCGCCCCGGGTCCTTGTGCAACACGGGCGTTGACCTCTCCTGGTGAGCTTCCTAGGTGGCGGGTGGTGGCTGATCTGGCCCCTCTCGTCGATCGACGGGCAGCTAGTGGCAGCCTCATGCCGACATCGGGATGAGCCGTCGTGGGGCGACAAGAGGTTGTCATGTGGGGAGGGTAGCAGGAGAGATGGGGGCTAAGACAAGGGGTATGGCCTCCCGTCACCAGCGCAGAGGCGCCGGAAATGGAAGTGTTCCACTCCTCCTCCTTCCTCTTTCCCCGACATGGTACCTCATGACGCCGGATCTGACCTTCTTCGGGTCAGGCCGGTTGTTGGCGGTTCCAACAGGGTAGAGGTGTGCCGGTAGATGCAAAGCACATGCCTTTGGGTGCTCTCAAAGGTGTCTGGTGCATGGCGGCGGCCCTGGTGGTTGGAGTAGCGCGGTGCTCCTAGGTGGAGCGCGTGGCTTAGGTGTTGGCTGGCTTCCATGGTCATGTTGGCGACCTGAAGGCTAGGTTCGCCGTGTCATGGCGGTTGTGTGAGAGATCTTATGGTTGGCCTCATCTTGATCGGAGGCGGAGCGTCCTTGTCGGAGGTATCCCCTGTCAGGCTTTGTCCATATTGATGGTGATGGCGTCCGTGGCCGTCATACCCCTCTTGAAGGCTCCGTCACGATGACTCTTTGTCCTTCGATTGCTCCAGATGAAGATCTACATCCTTTGGATCGGGCGGTGGCGGCGCCTTCGTGTCGTGCCCTTATTGAAGGCACCGCCTTGGACCCCACATCTCGTCGGCATTTGGCATCGTCTCTTCGCAGTGGCTTTCACGGTTGAGAGCTCCGTTCACTCCATAGTATTGCTTATTGTACATTTGTTGATTGCTTGGAGTTGTAGGGAGTGGTGTAGCTGAATTTGAGCTCCTATGTATCTAGCCTTGGGTGTGTGCGGGTATTATGATGTCGTGTGTTTGTATCGAGTTGTTTCTTGATCGTTGCTTTACCTGTAAAGCGGGCGAAAGCCTTTTTTTGGTAAAAGGGAACGTGAAGAAAAAACCGTGCTTCAGGCTTCTGTATTTTCCTCTTTTTTTCATCATTCTTTTTTCTGTTGTCAGTTT
Organism: Triticum aestivum; assembly: GCF_018294505.1. Taxonomy (NCBI): domain Eukaryota; kingdom Viridiplantae; phylum Streptophyta; class Magnoliopsida; order Poales; family Poaceae; genus Triticum; species Triticum aestivum. Next base: position 44,576,260 of record NC_057800.1, read on the forward strand.
TTCCGGTTTTCATTCTTTTATCTTTTTTGTATTTTTTTTTGTTTTTTCTTTGGTTTTAGTTTTTTTGTGTAATTTTTTTCGTTGAAACCTTTTAACATGGGTTCTAGTTTCGTAGATCTCCGGGCGAAAAATTCAACGGTGAAAACCGTTTGGAATTTAGATGCACGGTTCAAGAGATAAAACCACTCTCGAGTTGTCACAAGTGATGCGAATGCAGCGATTTCGGGAGTGACCTTTATAAGGGGTGATCTTTAACTAGTGATTTCGGGACGAAACTCATAGACGGATGGGCTGGATGTCTGGCCCAGGACTTGGAGCAGAAATCATATTGGGTGCCACCGCCACAGGGGATGGCCTATCAGGAGGTGCTTCGAGGTGAGCTCGGGTGGGTCGCATAATATTGATGCATATGTACTACAACTATCATACTGTAAGCAAGAATCAAATGGCTTAGGACGTGCTTTGGCCAACTGGCACCTGCTGCCTCGCCACCTCGCCCTTCTACCCGACGCGTGACTGATGCCGGCTTCCTGCGTGCACGCAATATTTCCTTTTCGGTCGGGTGATAATTGCAAATATAAAATTGTACTTGCCTTTTGATTATTCAACATTTTGCCTGGCTTAAGAGTAGCTGATATTCAAACTTGCTTCTTAAAATCTTGCCCATTTCAACACGGCATGAATCACATGATCCCATATTATTAACAAACAAAAGTAGAGCCTAAGCTAAGGATGGAGGAACTTTGCATCTTTCAACCGTTTCCTTTGTAAGTATGTTGCCAGTCGTATTACGTCTGGTTGATGGTTTTGTTAATCTAAATTTATTTACTGGGAAAATATAGATGAAAAAGGTGCTTGCAAGTGCTACTGATGCTTGTTACACAGGATCAAGTTCACAAGCGACTCGGTCAGCAGGTTGACAATACAGGCATTTGGCGATACAATTCACATTCATGAGAAATGTCTAACAGCTCCCGAGTGCCCCTACACCCTCATGAACAGTAAATTCATATAAAATTGAAAAAAAATTCAAAAACTTTCAGGTGTGTGCAGGACCCCACATCTCGTCGGCGTTTGGCATCGTCTCTTCGCGGTGGCTTTCACGGTTGAGAGCTCCGTTTACTCCATAGTGTTGCTTATTGTAAATTTGTTGATTGCTTGGAGTTGTAGGGAGTGGTGTAGCTGAATTTGAGCTCCTATGTATCTAGCCTTGGGTGTGTGCGGGTATTATGATGTCATGTGTTTGTATCGGGTTGTTTCTTGATCGTTGCTTTACCTGTAAAGCGTGCGAAAGCCTTTTTTTTGGTAAAAGGGATCATGAAGAAAAAATCGTGCTTGCGGCTTCTGTATTTTCTTCTTTTTCATCATTCTTTCTTTGGTTGTCAGTTTTTCCGGTTTTCGTTCTTTTATCTTTGTTGTATTATTTTTTTGGTTTTTTCTTCGGTTTTAGTTTTTTTGTGTAATTTTTTTCTTTGAAACCTTTTAACATGTGATCTAGTATCGTAGATCTCCGGGCGAAAAATTCAACGGCGAAAACCGTTCGGGATTTAGATGAACGGTTCAAGAGATAAAACCACTCTCAAGTTGTCACAAGTGATGCAAATGCAGTGATTTCAGGAGTGACCTTTGTAAGGGGTGATCCTTGGCATTTCCTATTTGGCCCTATTTGGCGCCACAGGCGCCAGTTAACATGCATTTTTGTTAACCGGCGCCCGTGGCGTTCATAAATGGGCTGGCCCATCTAGGTGCCGGTTGACGACTTGTTTTTTGAAAATTCTATGAACTTTTTTAAAAATTTCAAAAAAAAATTCAGATTGATGAACTTTTTGAAATATCGAAGAACCTTTTTTAGATTTATGAACTTTTTTTTAGTTCAATGAACTTTTTTCTAAAAATACATGAACTTTCTATGAACTTTTTTCAAATTTAATGAACTTTCTAAAAAATTAATGAACTTTTGCTAAATTGGATGAACTTTTTTTCAATTTGAATGAACTTTTTTTCAAATAGATGAACTTTTTTTGAAATTGGTGAACCATTTTTAACGATATGAACTTTTTTTCAAATGATGAACCTTTTTTCTTTAAATCTGTAAACCTTTTTTATTTTACATTTTTATTTTCGTAACGGAAAATAGAAAAAATGCGGCAGTACGCTAGTGGGCCGGCCCATGCTAGCAGCGCTGCAGGCGCCAGATCGTTAACGGGCGCCTGCAGCGCTGCATAGGAGCTCCCGTGATCCTTAAACTAGTGATTTCGGGACGAAACTCACAGACGGATGGGCTGGACGTTTGGCCCAGGACTTGGAGCATAAATCACATTGGGTGCCACCGCCACAGGGGATGGCCTATCAGCATGAGGTGCTTCGAGGTGACGCTAGGTCATTGGGTCGCATAATATGATGCATATTTACTAGCTACTAGTAGAACGCCCGTGCGTTGCTGCGGGCTTTTGAAACTGAATTATGATGTTAATAGCGGATTCTATGGCCATGTGTTGCTACGGGCTTTTGAAAAGAAGTTAAGATGCTAATGATGGAGCTAGCTAAAATAACCGAGAACAATGTCATCTCAGCTAACACGACAATCAGCTAACACACTTCATACTCTCAAATCCTCCACAAATGTCCACGGACGCGCCCGGTCGATGACCGAACAAGAGAGAAGGAAAAAAGGTGACACAACCACACCCCTTATACCATCCCTAATGTCCTATACGTCCGGGTTGTCCGCAAACCCTCTATTGACACCATATATGGAGAGGATATGTGGGCTCGCGGACACGGTCCATCTTTCTTTCTTTTCTTTCTTCCTCTTCATCTCCACCAATAACATGCAAGTGAGGGAGAAAATGTGAAACATGACTGCATGCACAGACAAAAAATGGCTCAGAACGGATACAATCAGACACTGACCAGGCGCATCCATGGATGTCTAGGGGGCGGATTTGGTAAATCCAGCTATAGATGATCTCTTCTTGACAACTAAATAAAACATGTTTTTTATTCCATAACATCATGAATACGATCCGACGGATACCTAACCCAAGTTTTATATATAACTTATTCGCACAACCCTCCTCCGCTAGCCAATGAGCGGATCCATAAGCCAAGCATCTCACCATGCCACCATATACCCCCTCCCTTGATCGCATGTACTTCTTTACCTCAGCGATAGGGCTATAGATTGAACTATCAATTTCTGAGCTTCTTAACTTAGAAGCCACCGTTTCTTGAGTCCGTCTTCAGGATAAGCTTTGCCACTTCCAGTTCACGTGTAAGCTAAGCAGCCCATCGACACGTCTAGAGTTAAGCAAATTCAGGGTCCATGGTGAAGGAGAAAAAATGGCATGTGCCCCCGCCCGGAGAAAATATTTTTGAACCAACCAATAGTTAAATGGTTAGGATAGTGGTGGTACCGACCATATGTGAGTGCATGTGTGTACTGATGGCGTGCATACTGTTAGCCATATTTCTTTAAACTTCTATCAAGACACAAAAATTCAAATACAAACACATCAAAAAAAATCTGGAGTTCGTGGGCTTTTCTCATTCCCCGCCGGTCGGTTTTTCACGGGGAGTACTAATGCACACTTCCTAATATCTCAACGATCCAACCTTGTAGACATGAGACTGTCCAAAAAACGTATTTTTTTTACCATTATCACTTAGTTACCTGGAAAAAGATGCCATCTTTTTTTTACAGAATTATGGAATGATTTTTTAAACACTTAATTATACTATTTTCATTATGAATAATGCATTTGCATGTCAAGTCATACAAGTTCGATTGCACACCCGCGAAACATCCAATGAATTCTCAAGATTCAGTTACACACCAATCATGACAGGACCCTAAAATAATCAAAGAGATGTCATGCTTGTTTTGACATAAGCTCACTGGTTGTTGGCCCACATAAACTGGCAACATTCAAATACACCAGACGACCTTCCATTATGGAAATCTGGTAGTAGAGGTGAACATATACAAGGCTATAAATCAAAACGAACAAATCGACTATGATACAAATAAAATGTAAGAAGCTGGAAACACTCACTGCTAGGAAACTGTACAGTGCTACCCATCTTCAATTTGTTCCCCCTCCCTGCATCCCCACACCACCTCCATTTATTCATGTTAATTACGGCACAAGGTGGATGGATCGATGCAAGTGTTCACATACACCGTCATGCATCAATTGGAGATCGGGAATAGAACGGAGTATAACAAAATAAAGATTGTGAGAGAAACTAATTAGATGGGTTTTATGTTTCATGAATGTGCCATGTCCAACTAACATGTTTATTCCATTTTTTCCATCATTTCATTTTCATATGGCGACCAAGATGTTTTTGCTTATCCGTGCCACATATTTTTCCATCCCCACCCTCGAACAAAAATTATCTCTTCTTTCATCATTTATCTTCTTTTGCCGCTTTGTTTTTCATTATGCTCGTCAAACAAGAATTGCCTTGCCATATACCCTTACATATTCTTGCAAGTGGAATAGTTATGGTACCATATCAACGTAAGTTAACCATTTCCAATTCTAAACACCCGTGGAAGAACTTTCGCCTACAAGAAACGCCAAACTAATTAAATAAAAAAAAATACCATACCCTATTCGAACGCATAAGAATTACCTGTTAGGCTAAAATTACAGAGAGCATAACTTCTCCCTCGATTCCAAGTTAATTGAAATCCAAAGCAAAACAAAACTATGTATAATGCCCAGATTTGCTACTTAAGACCTATATATGCTGACAAAGAAAATATCATTCTTTGTGCTCTATTTATTACATATAGAATAGTAGAAAAAATATTTGATTCAGAATTAACTTGGTTCAGAATTACAAGATCTTACACAAAGTAAATATCATTCTTTGTGTAATCAAACTATTTGATTCAGAATTACAAGATCATAGGCATTTAATTACAGAACCAATGAGGCCGTGTTGACTATTACTCCCTCCGTACGAAAATACAAAACATTTTTGCAATTCAATTGAACTGAAAAAAACGTCTTATATTTTGGTACAGAGGAGTATATCTGATCACTTTTGCAACCAAGATCTTCCTGATATACTTTTGCAACCAAGATCTTCCAGATATAAGCACGCACACTTTAAACCAGATCCGCACACCAAATGAAACAACCATTTCTCCCTTTTTCATTCTTCTAGAAATCCAGCAATGGAATTATGATATAAACTGCTCTGTTACCTTTAGATATAGGGTCCTCCTTGAATTAACTACAAAAGAACGACAAGAGAAAATAATTAGATTCTTAGTACATGTCATCTCCAAACCTGCATAAAGCATGAAAATTATTAATTGTACCCAAGAAAAATGTGGGAACATCCTGAATAGTAAACTAAGTAGTAATTAACTATAAATCTAACACCTGGAAGGGTTCTGGTTATATAAAAAGTTACACTCTTATACAATGAGAGCAGATGGGAGCGGGTTTCACATTACATATTTCAGTGGCACGAGAATTATGCAACAAAAATTGAAACTCTTAAGTAGGTGACTGGGCATAGAGTGCATGAAATAAGAAAGACACATGGCCTTCATTAGTATTCATATATTTCGTGTGTATTCGTTGCATATGAATTGGGTATATTATTCCGGCTCTGAGATAAAAACCTATTAAGGATAATTCATAAGGACGAAAACGAAATGTCATAAATTACTGTTTAGGATATGCAACTTACGACAGAGAATTATTTCAACTACCAAGTTTGGTTCCAGTTCCATCCTGCAGCACGAGAAGAGGCAAACAAAAATTGCGTATCAGTAACCATGTGAGAGAGTAGGTATACTTTTTTAAGATTAAACATTATAACAATAACAGCAATGACTTCTAATGCATTCCACATTTCTTGTGCTGACAATTGATCTGTGCTTATTCCCAATAACACGTTCTAGTTAACAAACTGATCTAATTAGTTGAACATGTGTCCCCTTTGCACACAATCAGAAATTCACAATATAGTAAAACCGCAGCAGGCAACACCACGTTAACAAACAGCTGATTTGATTTTGAATCATCTCTACTGAAAATACCATGCAGGTATGCACCAGGTCATAAGCCAATCTTCCTACTGTAAACAAATGACTCCTCCTCCCTGGGCCTCCTGCTCCTCATGTGTGAGGCCGTGCAGCTCATCGAGCTCTTCTCCTGCACATACAGTTTAAGCTTCAGTTCAGTTCAGCTTCAGAAGCAGCAAGAGACAACATGTCGAGTTCACATGTGCAGAGTACATACAAGTGGGTACAGGCTCTTGGGGATCTTGTTCGGACGAGGAAGAGGGCGGCCCCTGTTGAGTATCTCTATCCTCCTTTCACCACAAAGCAAAACTCCAAAAGACACAGAAAAAGGGAGGGGCCAAAAAAATCTCACTCACTGAAGTCTCTTAGCTAATTATTAGAGAAATTAAAAAAGGCCAAAAGGAGGTGTCCATTAAAACGCTAGCAAGTACCACTATATCTAGCTCTCTTTCTCCAGGGCTGCAGAAGAGATGGGCTCCTAACAACCTTCCCCGAAACAACAAAAAACTGAGAACATGAGTAAACATGTGGACTCTGTTACGAAAAAGTATATACGTCGGCGATGGTGATCTGGTGTGAGGAGTGAGCTTTTCCAGCGCTCGGCTAACAAATATTATAGAACTTTTTATCATTTCAAGCATGAGTTCTATTAGAATTCCCGTGTACATATAGAACAATTTCTAACTGTTATTCACCCACATGTTTACCAGAATGTGAAAGAGATAAAAAAGAACTCTTAGAGCTAAAATGAGCTCCAATAATCTAGGCAGTACGCACTTTCGAATTTATTGGTGACTGGAGTATCAGTGATATACTCTTAAAAGGTGCGTACTTTAGTCTAGCATATCAAACATCATCTGCCTCCTAAACATTTAAAAGCAAGTAAAATTTAAGTTTGGGTGCATGGTCTGATTACCTCAGATCCCCCACAATGATTCAGTGCATAACCAAGCCCATGTCTGATTTGATAAATCTTCTACAATTTCTTATCCTTGTTAACTGTGCCTGCCTTGCAACTCTGAACCTTCAACTACAACAACAATCAAAGCTTTGTCCTCAAATTGTTTTCAGTAATTACTGCAGAAATATCAGATGATGAGGCTTGTGCATAACCACTAAATACACAATAAGAAACAGGCCAAAGAAAGCCACCTAGGAGTATGGCAGGATGAACACCTAATTTCACTGGAGCTGGTGCTCAGAACTTGATGAACAGAGACACCACAATGCAGGTCGCAACTCGAAAGAATTGTCTTATGGATTTCACATGTTAAGCAAGCATACCAGAGGCATGGCTTACCTTGAATGCATCTTTGTTAGCCGGTTAGCCCTGTCATCTTCGTCCAGGCGGTTACAGCAAAAATTCCATAACTTTCACCCTGTTCCAATCAACGATAAACAAAGAGAAGATAAGTGTCCAACAGAAATTTTCTAAAGAAATATTTCCAATAGAAAATTGAAAGGAAGTTAGATGTAGACTCACATGTCGTGCGACGTTTCGGTAATGCACACACACACACACACAAAACTTGTTGTGTTCCATTCTCGCACCGTCAATGTCCTCTCTCACTAAGATTTTTGAACACCTGGTCAACAACCAAGGTGAGCAACCTAAACCATATGGCGTAACCTGGTTCCTTTTTAACATTTAGACATCGATACATACCTCAGCAATTGTGTATTGGAAGAGGTTGACCTCTTTACCCTGTGAATGAAAGCAAGTGAACAACCAAGATTAGGAAATACAAGAACAGATTGTGCTGTAAAAAATACCGAAAGTTGCTTCACCTCTGAATGATCCAGTAACAATACTAACAAAATTTGTAACTGAACTTGCCTGAATTATGCATCAACATTATTCAGTCCATGCTAAAGTTTGAGATTTCTGCAGTTTTATCTTGACTGAATTACTCCAGTAAGTTGCAGCAAGCATAACATGGAGCATAACTCCAGTAAGTTGCAGTTTTATCTTATCTGAATTACTCCAGTACCTTCCATGGCGACCCAGGAAGTAGCAGAGCAGTGTTCTTCCCTCCTTGTGGCCTGCGCGCATGATGCATCAGGGAGGGCAGCAGCCTGCATGTCCATAGCTGCTGGTGTTGGTGGCCCTTCCATGGCGTCGCCCTGTGTCATGGAGAAGGGGGTCAGAGGAGGGGGGAGAGAAGAGACGTGGGTGGGTCAGAGAGAGAGAAGTGGAGGGATTCATACCCATGGATCCATGGCTGCCTGAGCTTGCTGGCTAGGGATTCGGGTCCTCCGCCGCTGCGGCTGCGTGGTCGTGGAGGAGGACAGCGCTGTGAGGTGAGGAAGAAGGCCCGCTCCTCTACTCCGGCGCGCTCCACATCAAGCGCCGCTACGAAGCCGGCGTGGACGCACGCGGATCCAGGGAGGTTGGGGGTCGGGCGGCGCCGCGAGTGAGGGAGGAGGTGGGGGCGGGGCGGCGCCGGGAGTGAGGGAGAAGATGGGGGTCGGGAGGCGCCGGGAGTGAGGGAGAAGGTGGGGGCGGGGCGAGCCAGGATCAGGGAAGGAGATGGGGGCGGCCGATACCGGGAGCCGGGGAGGAGGTCGGGGGCTGGCGGCGAAGGGATCTGGAGGGCCGACTCGCTCGCGCGTGCGTGTCGTGGAATTTTTTTCGTGGGTTTTTCTTCGTAGGTGGGAGCATGACGAAAATAAAACGGAGGTGCGAAGATGACGAAAATAAACCAACGAAAATAAACCGCGCAGACTATTCACCAACTGCTCCATTAGGAGTAGAGATTAGAGATTAGAGATTAGAGATTAGAGATTATTTGTTTCCTGAAAATCTATTATTTGTTTCCTAAAGCAAATTGCATTAATGAGAGAGATCCGTTGATTTGGCTAAGGTAGGAAAGAATCTATTATTTGTTTGCTAAAGCAAATTGCATTAATGGGAGAGATCCGTTGATTTGGCTAAGGTAGAAAAGAATTTATTATTTGGATCCGTTGATTTGGCTAAGGTAGAAAAGAATTTATTATTTGTTTGCTAAAGCAAATTGCATTAATGGGAGAGATCCGTTGATTTGGCTAAGGTAGGAAAGAATCTATTATTTGTTTCCTAAAGAAAATTGCATTAATGAAAGAGATTTGTTGATTTGGCTAAGGTAGGCGGTTTTTGCGGTTCGTGGCGGCTCAGTGTGAGGTGGGACGATGTACCAAAAAAACCATGGGAGGTGGGACGAAAAAAAACCTGAGGTGGGAGTTGTCCCTGGTTAACCTACGAAATTTCGTAGATTTTTTTAGAACGAAAAAAAACCAGCGAAGGTGGGACGAAAATTGACCGGCGGAGACTACCAACTGCTCCATTAGAAGTAGAGATCATACTGTAAGCAAGAATCAAATGGCTTAGGACGTGTTTGGCCGACTGGCACCTGCTGCCTCGCCACCTCGCCCTTCTGCCCGACACGTGACTGATTCCGGCTTCCTGCATGCACGCAATATTTCCTTTTTCGGTCGGATGATAATTGCAAATATAAAATTGCACTTGCCTTTTGATTATTCAACATTTTGCCTGGCTTAAAAGTAGCTGATGTTCAAACTTGCTTCTTAAAATCTTGCCCATTTCAACACGGCATGAATCACATGATCCCATATTATTAACAAACAAAAATAGAGCCTAAGCTAAGGATGGAAGAACTTTGCATGTTTCAACCATTTCCTTTGTAAGTATGTTGCCAGTTGTATTACGGCCGGTTGATGGCTTCTAATTTAAATTTATTTACTGGGAAAATATACATGAAAAAGGTGCTTGCAAGTGCTACTAATGCTTGCTACACAGGATCAACTTCACAAGCGACTCGGTCAGCAGGTTGACAATACAGGCATATGGCGATACAATTCACATTAGTCATGAGAAATGTCTAACAGCTCCCGGGTGCCCCTACACCCTCATGAACAGTAAATTCATATAAAATTGAAAAAAATCAAAAACTTTCAGGGATCAAAGATTATCAAAGGTTTGATGTTTATGTAAAGTTTCAGCAACAAATAACCTTTGTGGAGCCCTCATGAAAAAAATCACTGCTAAAAAATGTACATAAACTTTGAACAATGATTCTGTTTTTTTATTCGAGTGCTCTTTGAATGATAATTTTAGCTAAAACTTTGCAACATCATCAAAAGTTTCATGATGTTCGATGTCCCAAAGTTTCAGATTTTTTTGAATTATTTTAAATTTACTATTCATAGAGGGTGTAGGGGCACCCGGGTACTGAAAATCCTATCTCGTTAGTCATAGCGAAACTCTTGCTCAAGAAATTCCAGTAAGTCTGTTCCCTCCTTCCGTTCGTGCCACAACGGATAGCACCAATATGGCTTAGGCACAGGCCACCTGTTAAGGCGAAATCATAAATATGTTCATGAAACATGCCTTATCTGAATCAAGGTCCCACTGAATGCATAACAAATCAAAAATACCTGTTTGGGCTAGGAGCTGTTGTAATATTGTCAGCAGTCCTACACATAAACCAAAAAGTACATAAGTTTTAAAATATTCAAGAATGTCTCAGAATCATGTAAGGTTGACCAGTTCATAGCATCATGCGAAATGGATAAATGCAAAATCAAGTTGAGACTTACAAATTGGCATGTGTTCAGACCAGTGAAAAAACAGCGGGCTATAGCGCCACTAATAGCACGCTAGTGTTCTGAGCAATGTGTACATTGTCTCGCTAATAGCGTATTTTAAAGGCCACGCTATTTTGTCATAGCATGATATTTTTTTCATTGGTTCAGACTAAAAGTAAAATAAAAAAGCAAGATAAACAAACTATTAAATCAAACAGCTAGTATGAATTCCAGGTTGAATTAATTAGTGCTATGCAAATGATACTGTAATATGACGCATATTTACACTACCAGGAAAAGCCTTATAGGTGGCCTCCAATTAGTGACGGGTGATGAAGACATGTACCTAGGATAGGGACACGGACCTGACCAAAGAGTCCTACCCTAGGACACCCCTAGGAGAAGTCACCTTTCAATCGACTTAAAGGTATCCCACTCGACTGGTTCAAGACACTCGACCAAGAAGCTATCACTCGACCATGAAGCCAACCACTCGACTGCCAGGAGACCTAAAGTCACTCCGCAGGCAAACGGTCGGCTGTTAAGTAGTCTTTATGATCATTATAGCACTTTATTAGGGACGTTATCAGAAACGCCCAATCTTAAATGTACCTTAAACCCTGCATTACTGAGGGCAGGAGGGGTCCGGCGAACTCTATATAAGCCACCCCCTCCTCAGTATGAAGGGTTCGCACCCCTGTAATCCATACACGCATAATCCAGTCGACCGCCTCCGGGCTCCGAGACGTAGGGCTATTACTTTCTCTGAGAAGGGCCTGAACTCGTAAACCTCGCATGTAACAACTTCCCAATAGCCAAGATCTAGCCTCTCCATATTCACCCCCCTACATCACTGTCAGAGTTAGAACCACGACAGTTGGCGCCCACCGTGGGGCAGCAGTCTTAGCGCCTGATTGGAGAAGTTGCGATTTTTCCGATCCCCTTTGATCATGGTTTCGTGCGGAGTTTTGGTGGAGGGCCGCGAGATCCGTCTCGGCGCGCTCACGTTCATCGCCGATGACTCCGCCTGGCTTCAGGAGGCGCCACTCGACATCGACGCGCTCCCCGTCCGCGGCGCGACGCTTTTCCGCGCATGCGTTTGTGACGTCCTCCTGTGGCAACCGTCGACCCAATATCGGTCGGCCCCCGTATCGTCTCCCCGCTCTGCCTCCCACCGGCGCAAGCGCTCCGGTCGGTCGAGACTTCAGAGGTGGGTGAGACATGCCGTGGCTCGCCAGTCGGCCACCCCGCAAGTCGCGGCGATCGAGCCCGACGAATCCCTCTGCGGTCAGACCTGTCGACTGGCTCCGCGGAGACCGCATCCGAGTGCGACAGCAGCGATCCAACGGCGGAGGTTCTGGCGGTCGATTGGGACGCCCAGTCCTCCTGGTTTCCCTCGCGCTGGTGGAGGCGCGGGTGGGGGCGATCCGTCGCATCCCCACGATGAGTATCTCCCCGAACCTCTCACGTCATCACAACGAGAGGAGTTTCACCGCCGGAACACGGACGCCCTCCGCACCCCTATCGTCGGTGAGTCCCCTGAGGCCCGGGCCTTGGAGGACGCGCGTTTGGCTAATTTGGTCGAGCGCACTCGACTGGAGAATCTCCAGTGAGCACTCGACGAGCGAGCGCGTCAGCGGGCTCCCGAGTCTAGTCGACGCCAGCTCTTCCCGCCGACGCAGGTATATCGAACCCCAGTTCAGAATTTGGCCACTGCGGCCCGTATAGCAGAATAAATTCAGCCCTCCCGGTCGGAGGCTGGCAGGGGCTTGTTACAGATTAGAGCGTTGCTCCGGGCGGCGGGAAACCAGAATTCCGCTGTCTCTCAGTCGCGGAATAGGATCCACAATCGATCTGTCGCAACAGATTGTCACACCCTAGCTAGTCATGCATCAGAGTGTGTGCATCATGTTTAAAATTCCATTTAATTTGAAATGGGGATTTGTGAAACCCTCAGAATCATTTTGAAAATGACCCAAACAAAAATTTCTCCAAAAGGGTCCAAGAAAATGCTCATGTTGCTCTCTGAAAATATTGGACAGAGATAATAATCAAACCAATATTTTTAAGAGCTCATAGGTATTTATTTTGGGCATATGGAATTAATGCATAAATATTTGCTTTGGAAATATATTAATTATATATATTAATATATGTCCAAATATTATGCCATTATAAAGGAGCTCTGAAATAATATATCTAGCCCCTGCAAAAATTGGCATAAGTTAAATAAATGATTTAATATATTATTTAAATCAAAACAAATGTCAGAAATTAGAAAACAGAAAAAAAATAAAAGGGAGAAGCTTACCTGGGCTCCTCGCTGTGCAGCCCAGCCAGCTGGCCGGCCCAGCCAGCAGCCGGCCCAGCCCACCTCCCTCCTCTGTCGTCTTCGTCCTCGACAGAGGGAGGGGAGTGTGGCCGGCGCGCGCGCGCGCCACCGCGCCACGCCACCTCTCTCCCTGCTTGCCTGCCCTCCCCTCCTCGCTCGATGCCCCGGACGACGCCACGCCTCCCCCCTGCTCCCTCTCACTCGCCCTCGGCTCTTCCCTCCTCTCCCTCGCTCTCTCTCTCACACGGCCGAACACCACCGTCGCCGCCGTTCGCCATAGCAGCCGTCTCCGGCCACCCCTCACTCCCCCGACTAGCTCAGAAGCTCCGCCACAACCCCCTCTTCCTCCCCACCGCTCCACGGGCCTCCGGAAGCCCTGCATCGCCGCCATGTCGCCGTTCCCCTCTTCGGGCTCCGACCATCATCGCCGTCGAATTCGCCGTCTCCAGCGCGTCTCCGAGTCCGCTTCGACGCCCACTGCAACCGCGGTGAGCCCCCGAGTCGTTTCCCCCTTCTCCCCTGGTCTCTTTCGACCTCTAGGCCTTAGCCCCACCTTGGTCGAGAGCTCCACGCCGCCGGCGATGTCGCCGTCGTGGCCATGGTCACCGTAGCGCCCAACCGAGCACACTATCGTGCTCCACGCCTCACTAGGAGCACGCAGCACGCACCAACGCCTCCCCAAACACCCTGCAACGCCGACTCCGACCGCACCCGAACTCCGGCCGCCGCTCACGAGCTCGCCGTCGACGGTACCGGCCACCCCAGGCTCGGCCACCACCACCGTTTGACGCGCGGGAGCAAGAGCTCTCCAACGAGCCCAAGAACGGCCTCGCCCGTGCCCTGTAGCGCGATCCCGCATCGCGCCGCCGTCTCGGGCCTCGCCGGCGTCACGTCGCCGGTGGGTTTGACCCACTTTGACCACGGCAGGACCCCCCTGAGTCCCTGACAGGTGGGCCCAGCCCTGTAGCTAATTAGGATTAGCGCTAACCACTGTTAGTTAACCCCCTGACACTGACCAGTGGGCCCCAGCGCCACTAATCCCTAATTAGGATTAATTTAACCCTGTTAAACCCCCCCTGTCACTGACGTGTGGACCCCACACGTTAGGTTTGACCTCAGCCAGCCGCAGTTGACCACTGATGTCATGATGACGTCATGCTGGCGCAATATTTATATTTCTGGATTTAAATTAAATCAGGAAATTCCAGAATATTATTTAAACTTCAAAAATTCATAACTTTTATTCTGTAACTCCAAATTGGACAAGTTATATATGAAAAATGATCAGAAAAATCCAATCTATCCATCTGTACTATTTTCATGCATGATCAAACAAGTTAAATTGATGTTTTAAGCAGAACAAGGAAAAGCACTTTAAAAGGCCATATTTGAATTTGAAATTTGAATCCTTGATTCAAATTTGTTCAAACCCTTCTGGTTTTAGTTGCATTAGCCCAACACACTCATATTGCTATGTTTCATGCATGCATCATATTGTTGCACATTGTTTGGTGATGGTTGTGTATCGGTGTCCTTTGCGACAGGTTCTGCCTGCGAGGAGTACCGTGATTACCCTAACGAAGAACCGTATCAGTGCATCGAACCATCAGGCAAGCAACCAACCATTTGATCATATCGATACAATCCCATGTTCTCGCTCCTGCTCTCTTTTACTGCATTAAGACAACGCGATTCAAACTGCTGTGTGCTACGGTAGTTGAACCCATTTCCTCTGCATGACCTGTCATTGCCACAGTAACTAGATGAAACCCACTAGCATGTGTAGGAGTTGATTGAGCCCTATGTATGTGTTGTTCCTACCTTGCTATGCCTGCTATGCTTAGAGTCGTGTCAGGTCTGGTTCATCTGGGTGATGGGCTAGAGTGAAATGATTATGTCAGTAATGAGAGTGGTGTGGTGAACACGATTTGGTAAAGGTATCGATGAGAGGCCATGTAGGAGTACATGGTGGGTTGTTTCATTGAAGCCGACCTTAAGCACTGAGATCTGTATGTGTGATTTAAGAATCAGCTACTACCATGCATTGGGCCCGAATCCAATGGACCCTCTCGGCTTCTTATTCACCCTAGTTCTCCGTCCAGGAGTTGCAAGTAGTTTCTGGTGTTTGTAGCCTACTGGAGGCCGTGGACAGCGCTGACCATAGGGGTGGGCTGTGATGCGGTAGGTACGTGGCACGGTGTACCGAATACCCGTTAGGTATCTCGGGAACCCTGTTCACATCGTTCGGGGCCGTATGGGAAACCTCGGCCGGA
This sequence comes from Triticum aestivum, assembly GCF_018294505.1. Classification (NCBI taxonomy): domain Eukaryota; kingdom Viridiplantae; phylum Streptophyta; class Magnoliopsida; order Poales; family Poaceae; genus Triticum; species Triticum aestivum. Next base: position 44,591,501 of record NC_057800.1, read on the forward strand.
CTCCCTGCGGATGGAACCTGGATAGGCGATAAACCTGGACTGGAGGCTTAGGTGATTAGGTAGGTCGTGGCCGACACCCACGTTGGGCTTCCGCTTGAAGGTTGCCGAGTACATGTCGTGTAAACGACGGTAAGTGGTGAGAGCGTGTATGAAGGAGTACACCCCTGCAGGGTTAACATGATCTATTCGAATAGCCGCGTCCGCGGTAAAGGACTACTTGGTTGCCTATACAGTTCATAGACAAGTAAACGGAAACTACTAAAAGCCTCAAGATAAGTGTGAGTGCCGAGGATGGCTCTTCCGTAGGAAGACGGAGGTGGATCCTCGGTAGTGTATTGAAGTGGTGAGTAGTGGACTCGTGTGCGCAAAACCATTTCAAGTTGGAGTATCGTAGGATAGCCTAGCCAAGAGTCAAAGCTGGCTTGCTGCAATAACTCCACCAACCCTTCTTGATACTATGCATGTATGTAGGATCTGATGTAAGTCTTGCTGAGTACCTTTGTACTCATGTTGCTATAATCTACATTTTTATAGAAGACGCTGCAACCCCTTCTGATGGGTTCTATGTAGACGTTGACATCAACGAGTAGGCTAAAGACCCAGGTGGTGACCCTGAGCTTGTGAAGGACCTTGTAGTATAGCTAGGCTTTCCAAGCCTCTTTTATTTTACTAGTTGTCTGTACTCAGACAAGTTACTTCCGCTGCTGGCTTGTATGACTGTATGACTTGAATGCTGGGTCGTGTGACCCGTACCTTTGTGTATGCTATGTATGGCTCCCTGAGCCTTAAATAAAGTACTTGTGTCGTAGAGTCATGTTGTGATGCTTCGTTGTATTTGCACATATCGAGCATATTGTGTGTATGATTGAAATGCTTGGTATGTGTGGGATCTGACTATCTAGTTGTTTATCTTTAGTAGCCTCTCTTACCGGGAAATGTCTCCTAGTGTTACCGCTGAGCCATGGTAGCTTGCTACTGCTCTGGAACACTTAGGCTGGCCGGCATGTGTCCTTCTTCGTTCCTGTGTCTGTCCCTTCGGGGGAATGTCACGCTTTGAGTACCGGAGTCCTGTTAGCCCGCTACAGCCCGGTTTACCGGAGTCCTGCTAGCCCAGTGCTACAGCCCGGACCCACTTGCTGATGACCGACACGTTCGAAGCTGGGTCATGGATGCCTGTCCCTGTAAGTCTGTGCCACTTTGGGTTTACGACTAGTCATGTCAGCCCGGGCTCTTTATCATATGGATGCTAGCGACACTATCATATACGTGAGCCAAAATGCGCAAACGGTCCCGGGCAAAGGTAAGGCGACACCCGTGGGGATACCGTGCGTGAGGCCGCAAAGTGATATGAGGTGTTACCGGCTAGATCGATGTGACATCGAGTCGGGGTCCTGACAGCGTTGGCATCAGAGCCGGACTGCCTGTAGGTTCTCCAAGCCAAACTGGTTGATGTTGAGTCTAGAAATTCTTTAGTTATATGTAGGGGAATTGTTTGTGGGTTGGAACGTAAGGCTCTTTTTACTTCTCTATCTTATGACATTCTGATCTGAGTCAGTCCATTCTTCTACCGGGGGTTAAGGAATTAGGATCTGTTCTCTCTATCAGGATCACGTGTTACTAATCAGTAGTACCTTATAAGTTTGATGGATACAAGCCTAGTTCAGCTCTACTACCACATTATGCTGTTAGAATGGTTTCAGAACTTTGATATGATGATGTTGAGTGTGTACGAAATCCTTTGTCAAATGTCTCAAAGTCCTTTTTGAGCATTTACAGCTGTTATGCTGCCGAAATTTTGCTAGAAATTCCAATGCCTTTGCATTATGATTGTGCTTTTAGATGGCCACTCGCGACCTCAATCAAGTGGTTCGCCTGACTCGATGCCTAGATGTACCCGGCCATACTGCCAAGTTGGTCAGGGTAATGACTGAGGCTGGATACCGCTGGTATCCTGAGTACACGGTCAAAGAGCAATTCCGAGACTTTAATCAAAGCCAGTATCTCTGCACTGTCAGGATATTTCCATCTTATCCTGGATCCACCGAGCCTCTTCACTGCTCCTATGGACTCGGGGTTACTATTGAGATGGCTGTGCAGGACGCCGCCTACTCTATGATGACCATTATGCGAGTCAGATCTGGTCTATTTCGGGACTCTGATTTCCGGTATATGCCAGGATCACTTCCGGGAGCACAAGGGTATCTCCAAGCTATCTATGCTGACCCCACTCAGGAGGATTCACGGACTCGCACCACTGCTGAGATGCTCGAGGATAAGGACCGTGAAAATCGGGCCTTAAGGTTAGAGCTCTTCAATACCCGTGCTGACCACTGGGCCACTTTGACTCGGTTCGCACCGGCGGTGCAAGCTGGATATTCGGATATGCGCGATCTCTATCCTGTGAGATCTGCTCTGCCGGACGTGATGGTTTGGCGTGATGTAGGAGGCATCACCCCACCTCACGGTCCCCGCAGGCCACCGTCTGTTGGTCCAAGACCTCATCCTAGCCCCTATGGTCCACAAGCTCCGCGAGATCGTCTGTTTCCGGATGATCATGTTGAGCTTCCAGGCTATGGAGGCGACTTCTACGAGGACTACTACGGATCGGTCTGAGTTAGCGATAGTATCACTAGTTCGCACTAGCTGTGTCGTCTATCGTCCCGCGTGACTCGTGGGTTATGACCTAGTTTGTACTCTTTCCGGAGGTGTAGAAAAATAATGTATAGGAGCTTGGAATGCCTTCGATGAGATGTAATCCTCTTTCACCGTAATAGTACTTTGTTTGGTCTTGTACTAAACCCTGTATGGTGTGTATGACGATGGAATAAAGAAGCAGTTTCTGTATTTACCATGTCATACGGATGATCATCTTGCATTCCGAATTATTCCTTACATTTTTATCCTTTGTCGGAATTTTATCATTCTGACTAAATCATTGTCTTGTTTACCTAGGATGGTCAACACGCGCGCTAACCCTGCTTCTCAAGAGCAGGCCGAAGGCAGTGAAGGCAGGAATGAAAATCTGCCTCATCCTCCTTCACTAGCCGAGGTTATGATGGAAGCTGAGAGAAACAAGCGGGAGACCAACCGTTTATTGGAGCGTATTGAACAGAATACAGCACACCATCAGAGGACTAACGTGGTGTCACTCAGTGATTTTATCAAATTACATCCACCCACGTTCCACCACTCCGTCGAGCCTCTCGACGCTGATGACTGGCTTCGCAGTATCTCTCATAAACTGCGTTCCGCGCTGGTAGCGGAGGCTGACAAGGTCACCTTTGCTGCATATCATCTTGAAGGCCCCGCCAGTCTATGGTGGGAGAATTTTGGAGCTATGCGCCCAGCGGGCCATGTCACTACTTGGGCTGAATTCAGCGAGGCTTTCCGTGAACATCACATTCCGGAGGGTCTCATGGACCGTAAACGTGAAGAATTTTGCAGTTTCACCCAAGGCCGACTTTCTGTGGATGTTTACAGCAGGGAGTTTGGTAATCTCGCACGATATGCAACTGAGGAAGTGTCTACCGATGCCAAGAAGCAAGCAAGGTTCCGTAAGGGCCTTAGTCCTGAGCTTCGCCGCGACCTCCGTCTGCATGAGTGCACATCTTTTCAGAAACTTGTCAACAAAGCCATCAGTGCTGAAACTGGTCAGACTGACTATGACGCAACACGCAAGCATGGCCGTGACATGGGTTCCTCATCCGGTGCTGGTCCTCAGAAGCGCCGCGTGTGGGTGCCCAACACCGCCCTGCCACCCAGGTTCACACCGAGGCCATCTTTCCAGGCGCCTCGCCCTGTTCAACAGTCTGCACCGGCCAAGCCCTATGGGGGTCCAACCAACAATGCTCCTCCACGTACCAGTTCCGTGACTTGTTTCAAGTGTGGGGAATCTGGTCACTATATGCGTGAGTGTCCCCAGACCAACCCCAACCAGTCTGCTAAAGCTGTTGGCCGTGGCAAGCCGACAGGGAAAATATTCCACGCCAAACCGGTCACCGCTTCACGTGGCCATGTTAACTGTATTTCTGCCGAAGAAGCTCAAGAGGATCCCAACGTCGTTCTCGGTACGCTTCTTGTTAATTGCCACCCGGCATCTGTTCTTTTTGATACAGGAGCCTCTCATTCTTTTATATCTGAAAACTATGCTCGCTTGCATAACGTCGCATTCGGTGACATGCCAACCTCTATGGTAATTCAAACTCCGGGATCCAAGTGGCAAACTTCTAGAGTAAGCCATGGGAATGAAATCCAAGTCGACAGACTTGTTTTCCTCGCGTCTTTGATAGCCCTTAAATCTTCAGATATTAATATCATTCTGGGTATGGACTGGATGTCAGCTCATCAAGCCAAAATTGATTGCTTCTCTAGGACTGTTCAACTCACCCATCCTTCGGGGAAGATAGTCAATGTCTTGACCCGAATAGCCAAGCGACAATTATATTCTCTTAACGCCAGCCCTTTGCCAGACCTTGAGGACGTGCCGGTAGTCCGTGACTTCCCGGATGTCTTTCCAGAGGAATTGCCAGGTGTTCCACCTGACAGGGATGTTGAGTTCGTAATAGACCTCATTCCAGGAACCGTTCCGATTGCTAGAAGACCTTATAAGATGGCACCCCTAGAACTAGCCGAGCTTAAGAAACAACTCGATGAGTCCTTGAAAAAGGGTTTCATCCGACCTAGTTCATCTCCGTGGGCTTGCCCCGTTCTCTTCGTCAAGAAGAAGGATGGTACGGACCGGATGGTTGTAGATTACCGACCTGTCAATTTGGTCACAATCAAGAACAAATATCCGCTTCCCAGGATCAACGACCTGTACGATCAGCTCGCTGGATCCTCAGTCTTCTCCAAGATGGATTTGAGGTTGGGCTACCATCAAATCAAAATCAGAAATGGGGACATTCCTAAAATGGCCTTTGTTACTCGTTATGGCCAATACGAGTACACCGTCATGTCCTTCGGTTTAACCAACGCTCCAGCCACCTTTTCTCGGTTAATGAACTCAATCTTCATGGAGTACTTGGATAAATTCGTTGTAGTTTACCTCGATGATATACTCATCTACTCCAAAAACGAGGAAGAACATGCCGAACATCTAAGGCTAGTGTTGAAGAAACTTCGAGAGCATCGCCTTTATGCCAAATTTTCTAAATGTGAATTCTGGTTGCCAGAAGTGACCTATCTAGGTCATGTAATATCTGGTAAAGGTATTGCTGTTAACCCTGAGTGAGTTCAAGCCGTCCTTAATTGGACTCCACCTGAATCGGTCAAGCAAGTTCGGAGTTTTCTGGGCTTAGCGAGCTATTGTCGTCGCTTTGTCGAGAACTTCTCCAAGGTTGCTAAACCTCTAACCGAACTCCTCAAGAAAGATAAGAAGTTTGAGTGGACTCCACAATGTGAGCACAGCTTTCAGGAACTGAAAAGACGCCTGACTTCTGCTCCCGTACTGGTACCGCCAGACTTCTCCAAGGACTTTGTTATCTACTGCGACGCCTCGCGACAAGGACTAGGTTGCATTCTCATGCAAGATCGACACGTAATTGCCTACGCTTCACGGCAATTGCACCCACATGAGGAGAATTATCCTACTCATGATCTAGAGCTTGCAGCTGTAGTCTATGCACTTAAAACCTGGCGACATTACCTCCTCGGTAATCGTTGCGAAATATTCACTGATCACCAAAGCCTGAAGTACATTTTCACCCAACCGGATCTGAATCTCAGGCAAAGACGTTGGGTTGAATTGATCACAGACTTCGACTTAGGAATAACCTACACCCCAGGGAAAGCCAACGTCATGGCTGATGCGCTAAGTCGTAAATCTTATTGTAACAACCTGATGTTACAACAAAGTCAACCGCTTCTCCATGAGGAATTTCGGAAGCTTAACCTTCACATTGTACCTCAAGGTTTTCTTTCCACCTTGGTGGCAAAACCTACCCTTACGGATCAGATTATCAAGGCACAGAAGGTAGATCCGGAAATCTCCCGCATCAAGAGAAACATTCAGAAAGGAATTGCGAATTGCTTCTCCATTAATGATCAAGGGGTCGTATACTTCGGGAATCGACTAGTGGTTCCCAAAGTGCGAAACCTGAGGCGTTTGATCCTTAAGGAACCTCATGAATCTCCTCTCACCATTCATCCCAGTAGTACTAAGATGTATCAGGACCTACGCCAGAGGTTCTGGTGGACTAGGATGAAGAGAGAAATTGCTCAGTATATTGCAAATTGCGACGTCTGTCGTCGTGTAAAAGCAGAGCATCAACGGCCTGCTGGCACCCTTCAACCCCTAGCTATTCCTGAATGGAAATGGGATAAAATTGGTATGGATTTCATTACCGGTTTTCCCAGGACCAAGAGAGGGAATAATGCTATTTTCGTCGTGGTCGATCGTCTTTCCAAAGTAGCCCATTTCTTGCCTGTTCGTGAGAGTATAACCGCTAGTCAGCTGGCAGACTTATACATCTCCCGAATAGTGTCCCTCCATGGTGTTCCTTTGGAAATTAACTCGGATCAAGGAAGTCTTTTCACCTCTCGATTTTGGGAAAGTTTCCAAAATGCTATGGGAACTCGTCTCTCCTTTAGCACCGCTTTCCACCCTCAGTCGAGTGGTCAAGTGGAACGCGTCAACCAGATTCTAGAAGACATGCTTCGAGCCTCTGTTATCTCATTCGGAATGGACTGGGAGAAGTGCCTTCCATTTGCCGAATTCGCTTACAACAACAGCTATCAATCTAGCTTGGGTAAAGCCCCTTTTGAAGTTCTCTATGGACGACGGTGTCGAACACCCCTTAACTGGTCAGAGACCGGGGAAAGACAATTCTTTGGCCCGGACATGATTCAGGAAGCAAAAGAACAAGTTCGTATCATTCGTGAAAGGTTGAAAACAGCCCAATCCCGTCAAAAGAGTCAATATGACCGAAAGCATAAGGCTATGACTTTCGAGGTTGACGAGAAGGCTTATCTTCGGGTCATCCCTCTGAAGGGAACCCATCGTTTCGGTATCAAAGGCAAATTGGCTCCTCGTTACATTGGACCTTTTCGCATTCTTGCCAAACGAGGAGAAGTTGCCTACCAGCTGGAACTACCTCCGCATCTCTCCAGAGTCCACGATGTCTTCCACGTTTCTCAACTCAGGCGTTGCTTCTCGGATCCTATCCGTGAAGTGGACCACGAAACGCTTGATCTCCAAGATAATCTTACATATCGAGAGTACCCCGTTCGTATCCTCGATCAGGCCGAACGTATCACCCGACGTCAGAACATCAAGTTCCTCAAAGTACAATGGTCGCACCATTCTGAGGATGAAGCAACTTGGGAAAGGGAGGATCGTCTTCGACTCGAGTACCCCGCCTTCTTCCCAGAGGAACCCAAATCTCGGGACGAGATTCTTTTGAGTGGGGGTGAGTTGTCACACCCTAGCTAGTCATGCATCAGAGTGTGTGCATCATGTTTAAAATTCCATTTAATTTGAAATGGGGATTTGTGAAACCCTCAGAATCATTTTGAAAATGACCCAAACAAAAATTTCTCCAAAAGGGTCCAAGAAAATGCTCATGTTGCTCTCTGAAAATATTGGACAGAGATAATAATCAAACCAATATTTTTAAGAGCTCATAGGTATTTATTTTGGGCATTTGGAATTAATGCATAAATATTTGCTTTGGAAATATATTAATTATATATATTAATATATGTCCAAATATTATGCCATTATAAAGGAGCTCTGAAATAATATATCTAGCCCCTGCAAAAATTGGCATAAGTTAAATAAATGATTTAATATATTATTTAAATCAAAACAAATGTCAGAAATTAGAAAACAGAAAAAAATAAAAGGGAGAAGCTTACCTGGGCTCCTCCCTGTGCAGCCCAGCCAGCTGGCCGGCCCAGCCAGCAGCCGGCCCAGCCCACCTCCCTCCTCTGTCGTCTTCGTCCTCGACAGAGGGAGGGGAGTGTGGCCGGCGCGCGCGCGCGCCACCGCGCCACGCCACCTCTCTCCCTGCTTGCCTGCCCTCCCCTCCTCGCTCGATGCCCCGGACGACGCCACGCCTCCCCCCTGCTCCCTCTCACTCGCCCTCGGCTCTTCCCTCCTCTCCCTCGCTCTCTCTCTCACACGGCCGAACACCACCGTCGCCGCCGTTCGCCATAGCAGCCGTCTCCGGCCACCCCTCGCTCCCCCGACTAGCTCAGAAGCTCCGCCACAACCCCCTCTTCCTCCCCACCGCTCCACGGGCCTCCGGAAGCCCTGCATCGCCGCCACGTCGCCGTTCCCCTCTTCGGGCTCCGACCATCATCGCCGTCGAATTCGCCGTCTCCAGCGTGTCTCCGAGTCCGCTTCGACGCCCACTGCAACCGCGGTGAGCCCCCGAGTCGTTTCCCCCTTCTCCCCTGGTCTCTTTTGACCTCTAGGCCTTAGCCCCACCTTGGCCGAGAGCTCCACGCCGCCGGCGATGTCGCCGTCGTGGCCATGGTCACCGTAGCACCCAACCGAGCACACTATCGTGCTCCACGCCTCACTAGGAGCACGCAGCACGCACCAACGCCTCCCCAAACACCCTGCAACGCCGACTCCGACCGCACCCGAACTCCGGCCGCCGCTCACGAGCTCGCCGTCGACGGTACCGGCCACCCCAGGCTCGGCCACCACCACCGTTCGACGCGCGGGAGCAAGAGCTCTCCAACGAGCCCAAGAACGGCCTCGCCCGTGCCCTGTAGCGCGATCCCGCATCGCGCTGCCGTCTCGGGCCTCGCCGGCGTCACGTCGCCGGTGGGTTTGACCCACTTTGACCACGGCAGGACCCCCCTGAGTCCCTGACAGGTGGGCCCAGCCCTGTAGCTAATTAGGATTAGCGCTAACCACTGTTAGTTAACCCCCTGACACTGACCAGTGGGCCCCAGCGCCACTAATCCCTAATTAGGATTAATTTAACCCTGTTAAACCCCCCCTGTCACTGACGTGTGGACCCCACACGTCAGGTTTGACCTCAGCCAGCCGCAGTTGACCACTGACGTCATGATGACGTCATGCTGGCGCAATATTTATATTTCTGGATTTAAATTAAATCAGGAAATTCCAGAATATTATTTAAACTTCAAAAATTCATAACTTTTATTCTGTAACTCCAAATTGGACAAAATATATATGAAAAATGATCAGAAAAATCCAATCTATCCATCTGTACTATTTTCATGCATGATCAAACAAGTTAAATTGATGTTTTAAGCAGAACAAGGAAAAGCACTTTAAAAGGCCATATTTGAATTTGAAATTTGAATCCTTGATTCAAATTTGTTCAAACCCTTCTGGTTTTAGTTGCATTAGCCCAACACACTCATATTGCCATGTTTCATGCATGCATCATATTGTTGCACATTGTTTGGTGATGGTTGTGTATCGGTGTCCTTTGCGACAGGTTCTGCCTCCGAGGAGTACCGTGATTACCCTAACGAAGAACCGTATCAGTGCATCGAACCATCAGGCAAGCAACCAACCATTTGATCATATTGATACAATCCCATGTTCTCGCTCCTGCTCTCTTTTACTGCATTAAGACAACGCGATTCAAACTGCTGTGTGCTACGGTAGTTGAACCCATTTCCTCTGCATGACCTGTCATTGCCACAGTAACTAGATGAAACCCACTAGCATGTGTAGGAGTTGATTGAGCCATATGTATGTGTTGTTCCTACCTTGCTATGCCTGCTATGCTTAGAGTCGTGTCAGGGCTGGTTCATCTGGGTGATGGGCTAGAGTGAAATGATTATGTCGGTAATGAGAGTGGTGTGGTGAACACGATTTGGTAAAGGTATCGATGAGAGGCCATGTAGGAGTACATGGTGGGTTGTTTCATTGAAGCCGACCTTAAGCACTGAGATCTGTATGTGTGATTTAAGAATCAGCTACTACCATGCATTGGGCCCGAATCCAATGGACCCTCTCGGCTTCTTATTCACCCTAGTTCTCCGTCCAGGAGTTGCAAGTAGTTTCTGGTGTTTGTAGCCTACTGGAGGCCGTGGACAGCGCTGACCATAGGGGTGGGCTGTGATGCGGTAGGTACGTGGCACGGTGTACCGAATACCCGTTAGGTATCTCGGGAACCCTGTTCACATCGTTCGGGGCCGTATGGGAAACCTCGGCCGGACTCCCTGCGGATGGAACCTGGATAGGCGATAAACCTGGACTGGAGGCTTAGGTGATTAGGTAGGTCGTGGCCGACACCCACGTTGGGCTTCCGCTTGAAGGTTGCCGAGTACATGTCGTGTAAACGACGGTAAGTGGTGAGAGCGTGTATGAAGGAGTACACCCCTGCAGGGTTAACATGATCTATTCGAATAGCCGCGTCCGCGGTAAAGGACTACTTGGTTGCCTATACAGTTCATAGACAAGTAAATGGAAACTGTTAAAAGCCTCAAGATAAGTGTGAGTGCCGAGGATGGCTCTTCCGTAGGAAGACGGAGGTGGATCCTCGGTAGTGTATTGAATTGGTGAGTAGTGGACTCGTGTGCGCAAAACCATTTCAAGTTGGAGTATCGTAGGATAGTCTAGCCAAGAGTCAAAGCTGGCTTGCTGCAATAACTCCACCAACCCTTCTTGATAATATGCATGTATGTAGGATCTGATGTAAGTCTTGCTGAGTACCTTTGTACTCATGTTGCTATAATTTACATTTTTTACAGAAGACGCTGCAACCCCTTCTGATGGGTTCTATGTAGACGTTGACATCAACGAGTAGGCTAAAGGCCCAGGTGGTGATCCTGAGCTTGTGAAGGACCACGTAGTATAGCTAGGCTTTCCAAGCCTCTTTTATTTTACTAGTTGTCTGTACTCAGACAAGTTACTTCCGCTGCTGGTTTGTATGACTGTATGACTTGAATGTTGGGTCGTGAGACCCGTACCTTTGTGTATGTTATGTATGGCTCCCTGAGCCTTAAATAAAGTACTTGTGTCGTAGAGTCATGTTGTGATGCTTCATTGTATTTGCACATATCGAGCATATTGTGTGTATGATTGAAATGCTTGGTATGTGTGGGATCTGACTATCTAGTTGTTTATCTTTAGTAGCCTCTCTTACCGGGAAATGTCTCCTAGTGTTACCGCTGAGCCATGGTAGCTTGCTACTGCTCTGGAACACTTAGGCTGGCCAGCATGTGTCCTTCTTCGTTCCTGTGTCTGTCCCTTCGGGGAAATGTCACGCTTTGAGTACCGGAGTCCTGTTAGCCCGCTACAGCCCGGTTTACCGGAGTCCTGCTAGCCCAGTGCTACAGCCCGGACCCACTTGCTGATGACCGACACGTTCGAAGCTGGGTCATGGATGCCTGTCCCTGTAAGTCTGTGCCACTTTGGGTTTATGACTAGTCATGTCAGCCCGGGCTCTTTATCATATGGATGCTAGCGACACTATCATATACGTGAGCCAAAATGCGCAAACGGTCCCGGGCAAAGGTAAGGCGACACCCGTGGGGATACCGTGCGTGAGGCCGCAAAGTGATATGAGGTGTTACCGTCTAGATCGATGTGACATCGAGTCGGGGTCCTGACACAGATACAGTCGAGTCGGCTCATAGCCCGAGATCGCCCCCGAGGCGTGAGGGACGTGGTGACCGGCATGATCAGTACAGGAGGAATGAGCAGTATGATCACCGATTCGACCGCGATGATCGACGTCGAGTGCCAACCCCTCCCCCGAGGAGTGGGTCGTATGCGCCTCGACGGCAAGATGACAGACGCCCTCATAGTGTTGGGTAGAGGATTCAAGTCGACCCCAAAGACCCAGGCTTTGATGCGATATCCATCCTCGTTCAAGGTTTGGTTGACAGAAACAGGGCTCATCGAGAAGGCCACAACAGAGATGCGCCTGCCAGCAGCAGAGTACATGCTTCAGGGCCAGAGTGTTTCAGTCGAGCCATCAGAGCCGCAGTGATTCCTCCCAATTTCAGGCTGGCGACTGGAATCAACAAGTTCACCGGTGAATCTAAGCCTGACACTTGGCTCGAAGATTACCGAGTGGCTGTACAGATTGGCGGTGGCAATGATGAGGTGGCCATGAAGCATTTACCTCTCATGTTAGAGGGCTCAGCCAGAGCGTGGCTAAATCAGTTGGCACCCAGCAGCATATACACTTGGGAGGACCTCTCCCGAGTGTTTATCACAACCTTTGAAGGAACATGCAAGCGACCTGCAGGCCTTACAGAGTTGCGGTCTTGCGTGCAGAAGCCGAATGAAACTCTGAGGGAATACATTCAGAGGTGGATCACGCTGCATCACTCGGTTGAGAATGTGCCAGACCATCAAGCAGTTTCTGCCTTCAAGGAAGGTGTTAAATACAGGGAGTTGAATCTGAAGTTCGGTCGAACTGGAGAGATGTCTCTGAATCAGATGATGGAGATTGCCACCAAGTACGCTAACGGAGAAGATGAAGATCGACTCCAGAGTGGCAAGCAGAAAGCAGTCGCCCAGGAAACTGGAGGCAATTCCAGTCGGAAGCAGAAGCGGAAGGCCGAGCCAGCCGCCCCTGGGGAGGCCCTGGCCGCAACCCAGGGAAATTTCAAAGGAAAACCCAAAGGCCCCTGGAAGCCCAAGAAAGTCAAGGATCAAGACGAAAATGATGTTTTGGATCTGCCATGTCATATCCACACCAAGAAGGATGAAGAGGGTAATTTTATCTACCCAAAGCATACCACTCGACAGTGCCGGCTCCTGATCCAGCAGTTCCAAGGAAAGCAGTCCAAGGATAAGGAAAAAGAGTCGGACAGAGTCGAGGACAAGGAAGACAGTGACGATGGATACCCCCAAGTCAATTCCACCCTGATGATTTTTGCCGATGTCGAAAGCAAAAGTCGATTGAAAGTCATTAACCGAGAGGTGAACATGGTTGCCCCGGCAACACCCAGTTACCTGAAGTGGTCTCAGACTGCCATCACATTCGACCAGTCTGATCACCCGACGCACATTGCCACCCCTGGGAGGCAAGCTTTGGTGGTCGACCCAATTGTTGAAGGCACTCGACTGACTAAAGTCCTGATGGATGGTGGCAGTGGCCTGAACATACTGTATGCTGAAACATTGAAAGGAATGGGCATTTCGATGTCCAGGCTCAGCACCAGTAACATGAGTTTCCACGGAGTCATTCTTGGGAAGAAAGCCCAATCACTCGGCCAGATCGCTCTTGATGCGGTTTTCGGTGATTCAAAGAATTACCGCAAGGAAAAGTTGACATTCGAGGTTGTGGACTTCCAAAGTGCTTATCACGCCATTTTGGGCAGGCCAGCTTACGCACGCTTCATGGCCCGGCCATGTTACATGTATCTCAAACTGAAGATGCCTGGCCCCAAAGGTGTGATCACTGTTACAGGCAATCGGAAGAAGGCGAAAGAGTGCTTTCAGAAGGGCTCAAAGATTGCAGATGCTCAGATGGCAGTGGTCGAGCTGCAAGAGTACCAAAAGACTGCCGATCCAAGCGAGTTGCTACAAGCCAAGAAGCCTGCTTCAGAATCAGCTTTTCAGTCGTCTGGTGAAACAAAGACAGTCCACATTCACCCGACCGACCCCGATGCTGCCCCGACTCACATCTCAACGACGCTTGACTCCAAATAGGAAGAAGCGCTCATCCAGCTCCTCCGTAAGAACTGGGACATCTTCGCATGGAAACCTCTGACATGCCTGGAGTTCCCAGAGGGCTGGCTGAGCACCGTCTACGAGTCGACCCGAAGTTCAAGCCTGTGAAAGAACATCTTCGACGGTCCGCCGTCCAGAAGAGGAAAGCCATTGGCGAGGAGGTGGCTCGGCTCTTAGCAGCGGAGTTTATCCGAGAGATTTACCACTCCGAGTGGCTCGCCAATGTCGTCATGGTCCCCAAGAAGGACAAGTCACTTCGCATGTGCATTGATTTCAAACATATCAATCGGGCCTGCCCGAAAGATCATTTTCCTCTCCCGCGCATCGACCAAATAGTCGACTCGACTGCGGGGTGCGAGAGATTGTCTTTTCTAGATGCTTATTCTGGGTACCATCAGATCCGTCTATATGGACCTGACGAAATCAAAACAGCTTTCATCACCCCATTCGGATGCTTTTGTTATGTCACCATGCCGTTCAGCCTCAAGAACGCCGGAGCCACGTTCATGAGAATGATTCAGAAGTGTTTACTCACTCAAATTAGTCGGAATGTGGAGGCATACATGGATGATATTGTGGTCAAGTCACGCAAAGGTTCCGACCTGCGAGCTGACCTTGCCGAAACCTTTGCCAACCTCAGGAGGTATGATATCAAGCTCAATCCATCAAAGTGCACATTCAGAGTTTCAGGTGGAAAGTTACTCGGTTTTCTCGTTTCCGAACGAGGGATCGATGCCAATCCTGAAAAAGTTGGCACCATACTCCGGATGAAGCGTCCCGTTCGCGTGCACGACATCCAAAAGCTTACAGGCTGCTTGGCCGCCCTAAGTCGATTCATTTCTCGTCTCGGTGAAAAGGCGTTGCCCCTTTACTGACTGATTAAGAAGTCTGACAAGTTCGAGTGGACTCCGGAAGCTGATGCAGCATTTGCAGAGCTCAAAGCTCTGATCTCCACCCAGCCGGTGCTTGCCGCCCCAATCAGCAAAGAGCCTCTGCTGCTTTACATTGCAGCCACAGGGCAAGTTGTCAGCACAGTAGTTACGGTCGAGCGGGAAGAAGAAGGAAAGGCCTTCAGAGTTCAGCGCCCAGTCTATTATGTGTCTGAAGTTTTGACACCTTCAAAACAAAGATACCCTCACTACCAGAAGCTTGTATATGGGATTTATATGACCACCAAGAAGGTTGCACATTACTTCTCTGACCACTCCATTACAGTCGTCAGCGATGCCCCACTGTCAGAGATTCTGCATAACAGAGATGCAACTGGTCGAGTGGCCAAGTGGGCGATTGAACTCCTTCCCTTAGATATCAAGTTTGAAGCAAAGAAGGCTATTAAGTCCCAAGCAATCGCAGATTTCATCGCTGAGTGGATTGAACAGCAACTGCCGACTCAAGTTCACTCGGAGCACTGGACCATGTTCTTCGATGGATCTAAGATGCTGAATGGTTCCGGTGCTGGGGTAGTTCTAGTCTCCCCCCGAGGAGATAAGCTCAGATATGTTCTCCAGATTCACTTCGATTCCTCCAACAATGAAGCAGAGTATGAAGCACTTTTGTATGGGTTGCGCATGGCCATTTCACTCGGCGTCCGTCGCCTCATGGTCTATGGCGACTCAGATTTGGTGGTTAATCAGGTGATGAAGGAGTGGGACGTCAGAAGTCCAGCTATGACTGGTTATTGCAATGCAGTGAGAAAGCTAGAAAAGAAATTCGAGGGGTTAGAGCTTCATCACATCCCCCGACTGAAAAACCAAGCAGCTGATGATCTGGCAAAAATAGGCTCCAAGAGAGAAGCCATTCCCAGCAATGTGTTTCTGGAGCACATCCGCTCGCCGTCAGTCCAGGAGGATCCTTTCACAGAAGAAGCCCCACAACCGAAAAGTGCCACAGATCCGACTGAAGTCGAAGTTCCTGCTATGGTCGACCTAATCATGGAAGTCTTGGCAATCACTCCCGACTGGACGATATTGTACATCGCGTATATCCTAAGGAAAGAGCTCCCAGAAGACGAGGAAGAGGCTCGACAGATCGTCCGCCGATCCAAGGCCTTCACAGTCATAAAGGGGCAGTTGTATAGAGAAAGCCCGACTGGAATCGGTCAGAAGTGCATAACACCAGAAGAAGGTCGGATAATCCTTGATGATATCCACTCGGGGACCTGTGGCCACCATGCGTCCTCTCGGACCATTGTGGCTAAAGCATACCGAGCGGGATTTTACTGGCCTAGAGCAAATGAGATGGCAAAAGAGATAGTCGACAAGTGTGAAGGCTGCCAGTTCTACTCCAACATGTCACACAAGCCTGCATCAGCCCTGAAGACCATTCCACTCGTCTGGTCCTTTGCTGTCTGGGGACTGGACATGGTTGGTCCACTGAGAACAGGCAGGAGCAGATTCACGCATGTGCTTGTGGCAGTCGACAAGTTCACCAAATGGATTGAAGCCAAGCCTATCAAGAACCTCGATGCTGGCGCTGCTATCAGTTTCGTCAGAGGACTAACATTCAGATATGGAGTCCCTCGTAGCATCATCACTGACAATGGGTCAAACTTCGATTCGGACCAGTTCAGAGCTTTTTGCGCCTCTCAAGGCACGCGAGTCGACTACGCGTCGGTCGCACATCCTCAGTCGAATGGACAAGCTGAAAGAGCAAATGGTTTGATTCTCAAAGGACTGAAGCCTCGGCTGATGCGTGATCTCAAGCACGCGGCAGGTGCTTGGGTCAACGAGCTTCCATCAGTTCTGTGGGGATTGAGGACCACCCCTAACCGGTCGACTGGAAGAACTCCATTCTTTCTGGTCTATGGAGCCGAAGCGGTTCTGCCAAGCGATCTTCTTCACAACGCGCCCCGAGTCGAGCTTTACACCGAAGATGAAGCAGAACAGGCCCGGCAAGACGCAGTCGACCTCCTAGAAGAAGAGAGGGAGATGGCCATGATCAGATCGACCATTTATCAGCAAGACTTGCATCGATTCCACGCCTGAAATGTGAAGAGTCGAGCCTTCCAAGAAGGAGATTTGGTCCTCCGAGTGGATCAACAGAAACCACACAAGCTTGCTCCTACTTGGGAAGGCCCCTTCATCATCACCAGAGTCCTCCACAATGGAGCGTATCACCTCTACAATGTTGATCGCCAGGTCGACGAGCCTCGAGCTTGGAATGCGGAACTACTCCGCCCCTTTTACACTTGAGCTCTCCCTTGGACGAGATGTAATAAGAAAAATTCCTGCAGTTCGTTTTTATCAAAGGCAAGAGTGTTCCATTAATTGTCGTCACTTTTGTTTACATACGGAATCCCCCAGTGGGTGACTTAGCTGCGAATCCATTTCGCCTAAGTTTGAAAAAATCCTACCGAGTGGAGAGCAAACCTCCCACTCGGAGGCTTAGCTGCAGTCCAGCACTCGCCTAAGTTCTCTCGCCTAGAGACTTAGCTGCAGTCCGGCACTCGCCTAAGTTTGAAAAAATCCTACCGAGTGGAGAGCAAACCTCCCACTCGGGGGCTTAGCTGCAGTCCAGCACTCGCCTAAGTTCTCTCGCCTAGAGACTTAGCTGCCGTCCGGCACTCGCCTAAGTTTGAAAAAATCCTACCGAGTGGAGAGCAAACCTCCCACTCGGGGGCTTAGCTGCGGCCCAGTGCTTGCCTAAGTGTTTAAAATCCTACCGAGTGAAGAGCAAACCTCCCACTCGGG